>NW_017307430.1:513989-515118 GCF_000935625.1 Nanorana parkeri | reverse complement strand
TATTTTCGGGGCCGGTCCTATTTTCGGGGCAGGTCCTATTTTCGGGGCAGGTCCTATATTTTAGCAATTCCCAAAAATAGTACTAGGTCTTATTTTCAGGGAAACAGGGTAGGCCTCCATCCCATCCCACCCCACCACTCCCTCCGCACACGGACTATTGTGCAAATATACCCTGTTTCCCTGAATATAAGACCCACCCCAAAATTAAGACCTAGTTGTGACCATTCCGAGGGCCGGTGGTGGCATAAGGGGGGAACTTGAAGAGTCGCGGGAGAGAATCAGCGGTGCCAACGAAGCCAGCGCTGGAGGAAGCGAGGCGGCGGCGGAGGGAGCACCGATCGCCCCGCAAATTACAGCTGGGCGGAGCCAGGCCGGATCCCGCGGCTCACTCCGCCCAGATGTAATAGGTTGGCGTCCCCAAATGACCCGGGGGACACTGATCTGTCAAAACAACTGGGCGGAGCCGGCTGTGACGTCATCATTGACTCTGGCAGGTGACAGCCAATAACGTTTCCCCGAAATAAGACCTGGTTGTGACCATTCCCAGGGCCGGTGGTGGCATTGGGGGGAACTTGAAGAGCCGCGGGAGAGAATCAGCGGTACCAGCGAAGGCGTCGCTAGAGGAAGCGAGGCGGCAGTGGATGGAGCAGAGCCACATTAGCCGATGCTTCCTCTATAGCCCCGCCTCCTGTCACAGGCGGAGTGATACCAAATGCACTCCGCCTGTGAGGAATCAATACTGAAAGCGCGCTTCGCTCATTCTGGTTCCCAAATTGCTCTTGGAAAGGTACGGCACCCCTGATTGCCCCGATCACCCTATTCTTAAATTTGCCATTTTGGATTTGCGTTAACTTTGGATTGTTGTACATTCAAAAAAAAATAAGACCTTCCCCCGAAAATAAGACCCGGCGTGTTTTTTTGAGCCACAAAAAATATAAAAGACGGCGTCTTATTTTTGGGGGAAACGCGGTAATAGGAGAACTGCGGTAAGTCAATCGATGGGACCAGTTGCATTTTTCAGTAACTGGCAGAACAGTTAAAATATAACGTTACATTCTCTACTACAAGGTTTCCATTCTCCTTATATTGCCCCGCCGTATACTACCCACACACCCCCCTCCCCCCCCCC
>NW_017307430.1:509970-513971 GCF_000935625.1 Nanorana parkeri | reverse complement strand
CTGGTCAGCAAAGCTCTGCGTAGATCACCTTCCACCTGCTTCTCCTCCTCTTCCTTTATCTGATCGGCCACTTTCTCCAGCTCCTCCTGCAGCTGAGCGGACGACGTGTGAAATCGGGCGAATTCATTCAGCGTCTGCCAGGCCGTGCGCAGGGAGCTGATGAATCCGTGTTTCAGATCGGATCCCATGCGGGTCAGACTTTCCTTCAGCTCTAAAAAGACAAAACAGACTTTACGGGATCGTCTTCCCCGGTGACCAATAAGAACGGAACGTTGACCCCCCAAATACTCACCGAGATGAAGCCTCTTCCGCCCCTTGTGATGAGGGATGAGAACCGGCTTCAGCTCCAGATCGGCCACAATCATCGGTTCCAACCGGTAGGCCACGGGGTCCAGCTGACGGGAGAGATACGTATTATATACCACCGGCACCAATCACTGTACATCTACTTCCTCCTTACAGACATCATATGTACTATGGCAGAGGTCACACACTCATCATGGTTGTCATTTCTCTATGACATCAGAGACACTCAGCAAAACATTGAGCCGAAGCTGCCACATTGCGGTTCCACCTGCAACGCTACAAAGAATATCCTCGTGCCCGGTACGAGTGATCAGACAGCCTTAAAGGAGAAGTACGGGGTCAGGGCTTTCCCCATAGTTCTCCTCAGGGTAACAGGAGGACACAAACTAGCGTCCCCCCGTCACCCTAGGCTCAGTATATAGGGAGCTACAGCTCGCGGTATACTGAGACGCCGCAGCGGACCCCGACAATTCTATCTGGATCCGCCCAGCTGCGTGCGTGACAGCTGGCTCCGCCTATCTAGAGGCAGAGCCAGCTGTACCCGCCCCCTCCCCCGTCTGTTCCGCCAGTCAGCGCTGGAGGATCGGAGCGGGGGAATCCCCGCAGTGAGTGACAATCACGGCTCTCGGCAGGGATAGATCGAGGAGTGAGCGAGCGCCGGTATGCGTTCCCTCACTTCCCAGCCAACAAAATCACTTGCCTCATAATTCTCCTTTAAGGTCTACATCAGGGGGGTCCCCAAACTTTATAAATAAAGGGCCAGTTCAATGTCCTCCGGGCTTTAGGAGGGGCAGACTCTGGCTAGTTAGAGAAGATGCATAAGGATCAGTGGTAGTAAAAAATTATCTAGCTCATGTGGTCAGTGGGAGGAGCAATAATGACCCCCAGTGCCAGTGGGAGGAGCAATCATGACCCCCAGTGCCAGTGGGAGGAGCAATCATGACCCCCAGTGCCAGTGGGAGGAGCAATCATGCCCCCAGTGTTGGACAAATTGTGCCCCTTTAATGGTCAGGGTGGGAGGAATTTTGCCCCATCATTTAGGCCAGTGGGAAGAATAGCGCCCCCAAGGCTAAAGGATAAGGGCAAGAAGAGTTCTGCATCCGGCCTGCAGATTGGAGACCACTTTGCTAGACCTTCCAGACATGGCGGAGCGCTGCCACCTGCAAGCAGAAGCACCACTGCAACTCTTCAGATTTATTTTGCTTATTTCCGCTGGGCCGTTGTGCCGCTTTACAGACTGCTGCCCAGCCCCCCCCCACCCTCCGGCTCCAATTTAAAGTTACATATTAATTACAAAGAACTTGCGCTAATGGGAATACTAAGAATAATAAAATATGGATAAAAGTTTAGATTGGATAAAACTGGATAAACATAAATAGATATAAATAGATATAAATAGATTGGTCTAAAAAGGATAGGGGAAGCCGCTGAACAAAAAGGCACTCGAGGATATTCCGTTTAAACATCACGGGTAAAACGGGAGACCTTTCCTAGCCTGATGGAGTGTGGATACTAAAGACGGAGCTGCAGACTTACCTTGATGAAACAAACGTGTTTAACATCTTCGGATCTGGTGAGTGCATTTCCTTGGAGGGGATTTTTGCTGCATTTTTCTACATTTTTTCCACACTTTTTCGATACTTTGCCTTTTATTTTTGTCTTCAATTTTTTTCTTCATTCATTTTTTTCATTTGTTTCGTTATTTTGGAGTTTCGTTGGACACATTATTGCACCGAATTTTCACTTTTTAAGTGTCTTACATTTATGGATTTTTAAAGACTTTTAAAAAAACTTTAAAAAAACTACAAAAGATTTGGACTACTCACACATACATTGAAAAAAGATTTATTTTTATTTCATTTTATTCAATTGGTACACATTGTTTTGTTCATTCACTATTTATAACAAGAATCACCTACACATGTTACTTAGATAAGCTACATATTGTCTGTTTTGAGGTATACATTGTCTGTTTTTGATGTATTATCACACAACTGATTCACATTGAATATTTTGAGACACACCCCTTCACTGAATGTTTTATTATTAATTATTAATTAGTATTTGTTAAAATCTGACTTGAACGTCAGAGTTCTTATATGCACCTCTGAAGGACGGTTAGCGCTGTACGTTTTAAAATAAAGTTACATATTGACCGGTTGCCCACCCCTACCGACCCCAATTTGGACTTACCGGGTGATAAATATTGAAGAAGCCCTTGCAGGTGGGTAATCTGTAGTTCTCTTCAATCTTGCTCAGTCCGCGGACAGTCAGAAACATCCCGATAGGAGATCCAAGAGCAAAGAAATTCACCGGCTCGAAATCCAGCAGATTGTAACTCACCGACACCTGAAAGGAGAACAGATCCACTCACTGCACAGCTCAGAGCGACCCCCGGGGGTCTGGTACACATCAGGGCGACCCCCGGGGGTCTGGTACACATCAGGGCGACCCCCGGGGGTCTGGTACACATCAGGGCGACCCCCGGGGGTCTGGTACACATCAGGGCGACCCCCGGAGTACTGCGAGTACATCTATCGGTGTACGGGAGGAAAGGGATTGGATGGAGTGACCTATCGGCATCCTTCAGGACAGCACAGAGAGGAGGATGAAGAACATTTACCTGCCCAGTTCCCGTCTCGAAGTGTTCATAGTGGACATTGACGGAGGACACCGAGGCCCCGACCGGCAGTTTTCTCCTCGCCGTGCCCGCCCCCGGCCTCTAGGCGCTCAGCGGAAGGAAGGGTCGGTGTATTTGGCATCCGTTACCTGGCTGGCAGCCATCTCTCTCACATATTTGGCGATCTTTTTTCGGGGTCCCAGCGGTATCCCCATCTCCTTCAGGTCATCAATTGTACACATGAGCTGAGGGGAAGAAATGGCAGTTACACACGGCGCCATCTAGTGACCGAGACAAGGCGGACTGTCATTGCGCAATGTGAAGGAATAAAGATGGCCGACATTCCCCCCCCCCATACGTATCACCAACCCTAATACACGTCTGTGTTCGTGTAGTCTGCCCGTATTATTGCTGTACAGCCAGGCAGCATACGCCACCACGATGAAGGGACTGCGCCACATCCTGGACATTGCGTCTGGAGCAAAACCCCCATTTGACAACTTACACCTTCAGCCATATAAATCAAACGATTATCACCAACGCAGACTTCCCGGCCCCGGAATCATGGGACTAGAACAAGGCGAGTTCCCAACTTTCACACCTCCCGTCCTGTTCCTGGACCACCAACATCTCCCCGTACACATTCCGTGGTGGTCGGATGAAGGGGTCTATGCTACTTGTGTGGATATAAATGTCGGTGCATGTTCCTGGTACGCTCGGGGCACACGTCCCTGGTACGCTCGGGGCACACGTCCCTGGTACGCTCGGGGCACACGTCCCTGGTACGCTCGGGGCACACGTCCCTGGTACGCTCGGGGGATGGGTCCAGGTGAATGGGACCCCCCGGCTCTGCCATGACCCGGGATACCCGAGAACCGTTACTAGCCGGATGATTACCAGAGATTCCACGTCGATCTTCTCTTTGTCAAACACGGCGGTGTACTCCAACAGGCCGAGCGATTCCAGCGCCTCCGACAGGTCAGGCAGTCCTTCCGGCACCACCTCCGATTCACTGGACTCACGTGGATCCGGAACATTGCCCTGGAGCGGGAGAGACAAGAATGAACGACCTCAG
>NW_017307430.1:487630-509943 GCF_000935625.1 Nanorana parkeri | reverse complement strand
ACTTACCCGACTGTCCCCCGCTCCTTCTTGCTTCAGTGCAGAATTCACATTAGAAGGCGGGGCCTGTGCTGGGGGAGGGGCCGTTATATCTTGCTGGTTGGACAGGATGTCGAATAGAATCAGAGAGCCTGAAATATGTAAAGACAAATGTCAGCGGGGTGACTGCATGCGACATTCCCAAATCATCTACAGCTCCGCCCCTTCATGTCTATTGTATATATCCCAGCAGACCGTTAACAATCTCGGCTCCGTAATACCGGCACCAAGTACATCCAGAAGGCGGCAGACTGGACCACGCACCTAAACTGTGACCGGCCACAGAGACCCTTCCGGTGAAGTTCGGGTTTCGGCTCATGAAGAGCTCATAGAGCCGGTTCATCTCCAGGCTGACTTTGTCCACAATGGTCTGGCAGTAGGTGGGACTGTTGTAGAACAGAATGTCCAGGAGGGTCTCGTTGGTGAAATGGCGAAGACGCGCAGTGCTTGGCAACGTGATCTTCTTGATCCGCCTATAAAAAGACAGAACGGGTTCAGCCTCTTACTAACGCCGCACGTACATCGTACACCACATCAGATGAATACCCCGTTCCCCGAAAATAAGACCTAGGACTATTTATGGGAATTGCTAAAATATAAGACCCGCCCCGAACATAAGACCCTGCCCCGAACATAAGACCCTGCCCCGAACATAAGACCCTACCCCGAACATAAGACCCTACCCCGAACATAAGACCCTACCCCGAACATAAGACCCTGCCTCGAACATAAGACCCTGCCCCGAACATAAGACCCTACCACGAACATAAGACCCTGCCCGAAAATAAGACCCGCCCCGAAAATAAGACCTAGCTGTGACCATTCCCGGGGCCGGTGGTGGCATAAGGGGGAACTTGAAGAGCCGCGGGAGAGAGTCAGCGGTGCCAACGAAACCGGCGTTGGAGGAAGCAGAGCCGCATAGGCCGACGCCTCCTGTCACAGGCTGAGTCATACCAAATGCGCTCCACCTGTGAGGAATCCATAGTGAGAGTGCGCTTCGCTCATTCTGGCCAGCGATTGGTTACCAAATTCTTCTTGGAAAGGTACGGCGCCCCCCGATCACCATATTTTTGTACATGAATAAGTAGGGATCGTTGTACATTAAAAAAAATAAGACCTGGCGTGTTTTTTTGAGCCAAAACAAATAGAACACACGGGTCTTATTTTCGGGGAAACGCGGTACAATCCATCACCAGGACTGCGAATGCCAAACTGCGCGCGTGTGATGGGCCCCAGGTGGGTTCAGATCATCGCTGACAGACTGCCGAGTGTGACTATGTAACCCGGGGACTACCTGTCCCGATCTTGTATGTAACCCGGCGACTTCCTGTCCCGATCTTGTATGTAACCCGGCGACTTCCTGTCCCGATCTTGTATGTAACCCGGCGACTTCCTGTCCCGATCTTGTATGTAACCCGGCGACTTCCTGTCCCGATCTTGTATGTAACCCGGGGACTTCCTGTATATGCTTATAGGGGACACATACAGAAAGACTGCCAGCAGCAACAAGACCAGAGGCGCATGGCTGTGCTATCTACCTGTGGGATGTTTGTTGGAGGTCACCAGCACGTCTGTTTATCGACGCTTCATGTCAAAACAAATAACGTTTCGGGGCCACACCGGGTCCCCTTCACCAGACATGAAATGACATTTTTTTATTTGGGGGCAGATACGTTGTAATGGAGATCCGCTACGAAAGCATTAGGTGTTGGGGCGATAGTACACATCTGTCACTCCAATGCATCACGCCCCATCAACTCTACTGACCTGTCCACACCCGTGGCATCACCATGGAGGGCGCCGTGCCAATGGACCGGCAGGAACTCGACACGCCGCGCCTTCCCGTCTTCCACAGACTTCCTGAAATGGGTTTGCATCATCTTTACCCTCCTGCCACATACCTGCACCACATGTACCCCAAGCTCCCCACCCCTCTCCCATGACAGGAGTGTGGAATTCCGATCGCCCGACGCCCGATGCAGTTTCAGGCGCCGGGCGAGTCGTTTTTATGTACATCTAGCCAGGCTCCGGATAAGCCGAGCCGAATGTACATTGTGGAGCCGCCGCTCATTTAGCACAAGTGATCTGATTAGATCACTTGTATCAAATGGAGCAGCAGCGATTGTGTCTGCACGCACTCCCCGCCATGGTTTTTTCGGGGTCCCCCGCTCTCCCCGGCTCAGCCGTAGAGCCCGTAGAGCGGACGAAGAACGTCTGCTCCACGGCCTCTCTGTGTGTTCTCGGAGACCGTGGCGCTGTAATCACAATGTAATCACAGCGCCACCTGCCTCGGCTGTCAGAAACTGCACAGAACATCTCTTTATGGAACCTGTCACCTCCAAACTATCACAGGGGGAATTTAATCCCCTATGTGATAGGAATGACATTAAAAAGGAGAACTATGAGGGGGAGGGGCTTTTCACTCACCTCATAGTTGAGACCAATGAGACTGTCACAGGTCGGCTCAGTAGATCGGGAGGTGAGCGAACACATACCGGCGTTCGCTCACTTCTCGATCCTGTCACTGATCTCTGCCGTGACGGGAGGGGCTGGATTCCCCCCTCCTATCGTCCAGCGCTGACTGGCGGAACGGACGGGGGAGGGGGCGGGTACAGCTGGCTCTGCCTCTAGATAGGCGGAGCCAGCTGTCAGTCACGCAGCTGGGCGGATCCAGACATCAATGTCGGGATCCGTTCCGGCTGCGGCGTCTCAGTATACCGCGAGCTGTAGCTCCCTATATACTGAGCCTAGGGTGACGGGAGGATGCTAGTTTGTGTCCTCCCGTTACCCTGAGGAGAACTATGGGGAAAAGCCCTGACCCCATAGTTCTCCTTTAAGTGGAAAAATAAAATAAAATTAAACATTTTTTTTTTAAAGTAAAAAAATAAAAATAAGAATATATAAAAAGTTAAAAATAAAGTTAAAAAAAAATTAAAACCAATCCCGCTACCCCCGCCATCTGCATGCAAATAAACGCATGCGTAGGACATTCTGCATGTGCTTCGAGATTGCAGCCGCCATGCCATGGTGGTAGCCAGGCAGCTCCGCCAGTATAAGTGTACTATCCGTCCTCCCCCCCCTGATGCATTTTGAATTTCGCTCACAAATTGCAAGCTCTCATTGGTCAGCGTGGTCAGGTGACTGCGCTGACCAGTGAGAAGCGCTAGTTAGCACAGTCAAATATGTTTTGATTAGGGGTGCGCCGATACTAGTATCATTGTGATACCGAGTACTCGTACTCACCCAAACGCCCCGATACCTTCCCCGACATTGGAACTTACGTCGAGATGAAAATTTCCTCTGACCGGCAGCGCCGTAGGGGAACACGGAGCCGGCTTCCCGTGCAATCAGGAAGCCGCGGCGTAAGTAATGACCTGCCTCCTGGTTTTCCGATTGGCCGGGAAGCCGGCTCTTTGCTGATTGGCTTCCTGGCCAATCAGCATCGAACCCTCTTCCTGGTCAATCGGGTCATTACTCGCCGCCCGGCTTCCCGATTGGCCAGGAAGCAGATTTCCCGGCCAATCACAATCAAGCAGGCCAAACAACATGGAGCCGGCTTCCGCGGCAATCAGGAGACCGGGCTGGATGTCGTTACCCGCTGCCCGATTACCAGGGACGCCGGCTCTATGTCAGCGGAAGCACCGGTATTAGTATTCAGTTTTTACCCCCCTTCTCTGCCCCCAATAACCCTCCTCTGTTTTTCCTCCTCCCCCACCTCATTGTAAACATCCACAGTATTCCCCATCCTCTGCTACACCCCCCCCTTCCCAAAAAAAACACCCTTGCCCACCCATACATTACCCCATCTTTCTCTAATGAACCCCTTCATAAAAGAATATATACAGCCAGAGGGTCACTCACCACATTCCACCATACTCCTAAAGCGAAGGTCGCACACTGGTCCAATCCCGTGCACCATGAACACCAGATGATCGGCTTGAGGAACCTCACCTGTCAAAGAGCACAAACTCAGAACCAAAAACACCCAAAAAATCAGCTCTGTCTACAGGAGGAGAAAATGAGGAGAGAATCCTTAGAGTGGCCGCTGGGATGGTGGTGGCAGAGCCTAGGAAGCCGCGCAGGCATGATGGTGGTGGGGTCAGGTACAGTGGTCAGGGTGAGTCGGAATGCAGGTGAGGTGGTGCATGCAGGCGAGTATTGGGGGGGGTAGGATGTTGAGATATAATGTAGCACAAGTTTGACATTACTGTATATTCGGACTTTACAGTACAGGATACGGCACAGTCATTATTAGGAGCTCCCGTACCTTCTGAACACTCAGTGTAGCTATGGTACCCGCCACCTCTCCGCAGAGTACCACACAGCCGGGCTGCACACTGCACAGGTCAGACGACGGAGCATATCAGGGTGTTATTTACTGTCTGCAAGACTGCCCCACACCAAATTCATAGTTCTTCTGCGCCCCCCCACCCCCATGAATTGCCCTCCGCAGCCCCCAGTCTGCCATTATGAATTGCCCTCCGCAGCCCCCAGTCTGCCATTATGAATTGCCCCTCCGCAGCCCCCAGTCTGCCATTATGAATTGCCCTCCGCAGCCCCCAGTCTGCCATTATGAATTGCCCTCCGCAGGCCCCAGTCTGCCATTATGAATTGCCCTCCGCAGCCCCCAGTCTGCCATTATGAATTGCCCTCCGCAGGCCCCAGTCTGCCATTATGAATTGCCCTCCGCAGCCCCCAGTCTGCCATTATGAATTGCCCTCCGCAGGCCTCGGCCTGCCATTATAGTGTTCCGTCTGTACAGACAACCACTAAGGTAATTCCCTGCAGACAACGTACCGTCTGGAATCTCATCATGGTCATCTATGCCCCTCTTCACCACACGGGGCCTGGACTGCCCATCCTGAGGGGTCCCCCACTCATCGGGTATCGCTGACTGCTGAAACTGGACAATCACCTGTAAAAAGGACAATGCCAGGCTGAGATTAGGGGGGGAAGCAGACCAATATCTGAAGATATCCCGCACCAGCCCCCCGGGGACATCGAAAACGAGTACTCCCACCGGCGATCTCTCACAGAAAAGCCAGGCCCATCCCCCTTCCTCTGCGTCGGAAATGAGGCCTGGAACGCAAGGCCGCGGCGCCCGGAAGTTGAGTCACCCGCACCGGAAGTGACCTAGTTGGCCATCCGATCCGGCCGTGGAGAACCTCCCGGAATCCCTAGACCGGCGGCCCCTGACTGCTGAGCCACGTGGTCCCAGGATTCAGCCAAGGGGGTAACGCAGGATCCGGTACTGGCCCTCCCCGGCACTGAAGAGGACGAAAGATCCGGTGGGGAATCCCCAATTGTCAGAGGAGCGCACCGGCGGCCTACTAAGGTTATTCTGACCCTCACAAGTGTCCCACTGAGAGGGAATACTGGGGTACCTATCCCCTATCCCCCCACCGTTCCGGTGACATGTCTCCCCCTGACGGAGGAAACACAAAAAAACTGGGGAGCTGGGAGAGAGGCGGGCCTTTTAAAACAACTAGGGGTGACGCGTTTCCTGCTAAAAGGGGCGGAGCCTATCTCTCGTAAGCTGTTCTGGAAGATGAAGGGGGAAGAAGAACAAGACATTTTAGGAGGTGTCCACAGGGGCTCCAGCCTTGAATTTGCCCGCGGGGTCGTAGAAGATGGCCACCTCTGCATGACGCGAATGTAGAACACATACAATGACTGACGCAAATGGCACCCACCTTAGGGTTGTGCATCACAATGGTTTCTCCTCCCGGGAACTCCAGCCTCCGATGCCACTGATTGGTGGTCACCGCCTTCTTATACTCCGCCTGGAATGGAAGCACCACGTGACATCATACGCATCAGACACCCAGGCCCCCCCAATACAGCCACCGCTTCCATTTACCTCCAACCGTTCACTGAACTCCTCGCTGTACGGGACGAATCGGCTGTCCGAGTCGCCTTTGTAGAACCAGGAACAGCGCCGGACCTCCAGATCCTCCTCCTCCCAGTAGACGGCCTTCATCTCCCGGTCATACAGGTGGACGTCGTAGCGCCCGCCGGCTGTATTCACCACCACGCTCTCAGGGTCCGGCTGAACTGAACAGGAATACAACATGCCAAGGTGAGCGGAGACAAAGTCCTCACAGGATGAGCGGTGGGCATAAAGTACTGTGAAGAGGAGGCATCTCTATTGAAATGGTTCTACGGGGGTCCAACATGGCTGACGGGGATAGCAGCGCGTCCGTGCTTGACGCAGGTGTCGGGGGGAAGAGCTCGGGAATCACTCACCGGAGTTGTACACCTCCTCCAGATTGGCAGAGTCGTACAGGCTGAACGCGGACCAGACCTCCCGGCCTTCCACCAATTTACAGAAGAACCAGTGAGGCTGGACGGACTCGTACAGGTTGGGCACGAAGTGAGCCACCGCTGGCACTGTGGAAGCCGCAGGCCTGCCACTGGGGTACGGCTGCGTGGCTGCTGCACTCATGTACGGGGGCGCCATAGGGGGCTAAAGACAAAAAAAAAAGATATACAGAATCATTCAATGCAAAGAACATGACGTGCCATCCATCACCGGGCACACAACCCATAAGCTGTCCATCCCGGTGCACAACATTCCCGGCATCACAAGGAGGACAATCACCCTCAGCGGATATTCCGCGCAGTCAGTATGCGAGTTCCAGGAGTACAAAGCGGTGATTGGGAACCCTAAAGGCAGCTTGGTGTCCTCTGCCGGGGGAGCCCATGAGGGCCAGGAGGATGTCAATGGAAACATTTGGACTGGAAACGGTTCTTCTACCCATAGTCATGAAATGATGACCTCAGATCCATGGGGTCCAATGAGAGGGAACCTTTAGTTTTGGGTAGATCGGGGGAGAGATGACCAAGTGCGATATGTCTGGGAGGAAGGAACCCCCTGATTGGTCATTGTATATGGCTGGACGTATTACACCTCTCGCTCTATCTACACATCAACGTACCCCTAGGATCTCAGCGTGCAATGACTCGCCGCCTGGCTTCCCGATACCAGAGTACTCGCCCAAATACTCGGCATTGGCACCGATACTAGTATCGGTATCAGTGCCTCCCTGCCGTATGGCGCCCAAACAATGGGCTGTGTGTTCTTCTACAATACATGAACCCCAGTGCTGCAAAACACCCGGAGGACAGGTTCCTGGCAGCGTCCAGGGGACGGCGCAGCACAGACTTATAGTACACATGGGGGGAGGGGATTTATAGAACGTTTGCAGAGCTCTTCGCCGCGTGAACATCTCCATATCAGAGTCACAGCGCATTATGGCCACTAGATGGAGCCGAGGAAATCCCTGAACTCCAGTGTGAGAATCTGAAGACGTCTGCAGAGATTCGTGTCCACCGTCTATGGCAGCGCTCCCCAAAACCTGATCTCAGGCACAGCACCTTGGGGTACAGAGATATCAGTGTACACAGAATACAGTACGATAACATACCGGTCGGTACGGGTCCAGTCACCGGGAGAAAGGGGACGTTGAAGTTGAGCTCCCCGGTAGAGAACAGGAGGTTGTTGTTGTTATTGCTGGTCCCGGTTGTGACCCCCGGGGGCCCCCGGCTCCCTCTCTTGTCAGCCATGTTGCCCTGACACGGCGGCTCCACGTCTCCAGCCGGATCCGGCAAACTGACATCTCCTCGTCCAATCAGCACACTCCGCAAGGCCTTTCCCCGCCCTCCTGACTTTTTTCAAGCCAATCAAGGAAAGGAACTCTTCGGCCCAATCACCGGCTACACTCTTGTTCATGTGATTCCTTGACGGCCACGTAAGCCAATTGGAAAAACCGGTGATCCGTCATGTGACATCGCCCTGCCATCCGCAGCATGGCCTCGCGGGTACGGATTCCGGCTGGCAGCATTTGCTCCGCCCTTATCCTGATGACGACATTTTCCCGCCACTGGCTGGGTTGCGATCTGCAGTGAGGAGGATGCTGCTGTCTGGAGGAGTCACGTGTCCGCCCGGTACCGGAGAATGGATTACCGAGCCGCTCCGCTGTGTGCAGCGACTGTACGGTGAGCCCGCGTGTCCCAGTGCTGAACTGATACCGGCCAGACCAGGTGGCTGATATGGGGGAAATGTTTACTCTTTGTGTACAGGTGACACCGAGTCAGGAAGTGATGTAACAGTGACTCCTGTATGAGTGGGCCCCCCAGGGGTCGCCCTTTGACCATGTGTCATGTAGCACAGTAAATATGGGGGTGACATGAACATGGTCACAAAGGTGGACTGTGCCTTTAAGTGATGGAAGTCAAATCTCCCTCCCATCGATGTATAGACAGCGAGGTGATCACATGATCCTGCTACTGTAATGTGTCATGTGACCAATTCCTGACCATGTTCATGATCTGTGTTCATCCAGATGTGATCTCCATGGAAACCAATAAAAACTGAACACGCTCCATGACTCACATCAACACGCCATGGCACATGTAAATTCAACACGATGCGTGTTGACGTTCAGTATCTAGCGCATGTCCGATGATCGGAACTTCCATGTGTTGTGATTTATTTCAATATGGGGGGAAGATTGTGGGCTCTTCCAGGTCAGGGTGTGGGCTCTTCCAGGTCGGGGGCAGGGGCGTGGGATCTTCCAGGCTGGAGGTATGTAGAGATGATCCCTATACGTTGTGTCTTCCAGAGGAGAGTGCGGCTCTTCCAGGTTGGGAACAGAAGGTGACACATTACTTCCAGGAGAAGATACAAGAGAACCTGTCATGCTGGGTAAGTGATGAGACGTGTTTTGTGTGTCATGTGACATGTCATGTATGATTGGTGTGTGCACAGAACACGCTATGTTGGAAGATTCGGGGCGTCTTCCTGTCAGTTCTGTACTCTGTCACATTCACCTGCAGGCCGTGTGTTGCAGAACAGATACACATTGGGGTGTGAATGTCACGGCCAGACACGGGTACACGGCTCTCCAGGCTCCGCCCTCTCCCTCCACACATAACCTGCTCTCCACTGTACTGCAACACGCTTTATTGGTACCAGGGAGGTCAGTCATGACTCCGCCCCCTCACTCGATTTCACCCAATGGGGTTCTTCATAGGAGGTTGCGGTTCAGTAGAGGGTTTGTATCTGATGCTGGGAGGGGGCGTGGCCAGAGTCCTAGAACCCATCATACGGGGCAGTCAGACTCTTCTGGGATCTCCGGCTCTCTTATTGGCTGAGCAGCAGAGTTCCGGGGGGGCGCGGTGGTGTCAGTTGGTTGGAGTCGCTGTGTCTTTGTCTTCCAGGTCCCCAGTCTGAACGACGTTCCTCTGCACTACCTGAGACCCAACAGCCTGGTGAGAGTGCGCTGTATGCTGCAGGACATGTTCGATCCCGAGTATTACATGGGGGTGTATGAGACGCTGGACCACGGCAGCAATGAGAGGGTGAGTCGCAGACACATGGAGGGGGTCCGTGTAATATCAGGGGGTCCTTCTATCTAGGGACACCTGGTCCCTGGGGTCGTATCTAGGGACACCCTGGTCTCTGGGGGGACGTCCTTGTCTCTGGGGGACGTCCTGGTCTCTGGGGGAGGTCTTCGTATCTAGGAACACCTGGTCTCTGGGGGAGGTCTTCGTATCTAGGAACACCTGGTCTCTGGGGGGACGTCCTTGTCTCTGGGGGGCACGTCCTTGTACCTGGTGTGACTGTATTACCGTCCTAACCGGCACCATCTTTGTTTCCAGGCTCTGCACCTTGGCAAGTACCGGGATGTGGCAGATTGTACGGTGAGTGTCACAGAGAAGAATGGTGTCCCCGGGAATGATCTGGGAGGACTGTGCTTATTTCCTGGGGTCACCTAGATGTATCTGGGAGGACCGTCCTTATTTCCTGGGGTCACCTAGATGTATCTGGGAGGACTGTCCTTACATCTCTCTCCTCTCCTCATCCTGCTGAAACGCTCTTCATTTCTATACTTCTCTTTAAATGCTCCGCTGCTCTCCTTCAGAGCGCTCACCAACTCCGTCTGCTTCCTCAAAGCTTGCTCCACGTCTCTAAACTCAGGCCTCAGTGCCGGTCTCTTCTTGCTGAACACTTTGGATTAATCAGCTTTTTCTTCCTAAATTCAGCTTTCAAAGCCGTCAATTTCTCCTCCTCTTTATCAATCCGCGTCAGCTTTCCAACAATCCTCCGTCTAAAGGCAGACAGGGACTCATTCCTCCTTGGGCCAGGCCCAGAATCTTCCACAGGCTGAGGCCTAGTCACAGGCCTCTCCAGGGAGCTCCCGCCGGGGTCCTCCCCAGGATCCAGCATCTCTCCTGGGGGCAGAGAAGCAACTCTAGCCCCCGGTCTCTGGAAGCTCACAAACTAAGGAACCAGCAACCTCACACCTCGCTGTCAGGGAGCAGAATGGCAGTTTCCCACCATCCCTGTGCTGAGTTCCTGGGTCTGTACATCTGCTGTGCCCATTATAAGTGGTTACCAGCATCCCTGTGCTGAATTTTAAGACGACTTAATGGACCAGCTCAAACCACAGTACAACACCGCCTCCAGAAATGAAAGTTTAAATGTCAACAACTATACTCTTCAACATGTTAACGTCATGCAATATTTTACATTTGTAGCTTTCATTAAAATTATGTCTGATGATCTTGCTATGAAGGTCCTTCTTGGGACACTTGTCACATAGTGACAACACTCTCTCTTTGTCTATCAATTGCGCTCCTACGTTGTCACCCTGTCACATGGGCTTCTGATGGAGACTACAAGTGTTCATTTGAACACACATAATAATGTCACCATCAGGAAACCCAGCCTGAGAAATGCCATGCAGCCAGGGGCATTCCTAACCTTTTCACTTACCTAGGCAAAGGTACATTGTTGCATGCTAACCCTGGGAGGGGGAGGCACAATGCTGGCCACAGCTTTCCAGTTAACTCACTGCTTGCCAGGACTGGCCTGAGCATCCCCGGTTGTTTAGAGCTGGATGTCCCAGGTTGTTAACAGATGACACATGTCCTCGCTCGGCCCTTAGCAACCTTGGATGCTCTTGCCAGAAAGAGAGCGGAAGGTGCCCACATGACCCAAAGAGATGGCACCTGAGGCTGCCTTATTATAGGACTGGCCCTGCATGCAGCTTTGGGTCGCCTGGGTCCCTATGGCATGTCAGGCTGCTGGCTGTCACTGGCGGGTGTGAGGAGGAATGTGTCGCTGTTGTCAGTGATCTTTGCAGCGGCGCGTTCCTCCTCACACCCGCCAGTGACAACCAGCAGCTGCGGCGGAGGATGCTGGGCCTGGCGTTGGCAGCGGAGGAGGAGGTGGGGCCTGGCGACAGAAGAGGAGCTGGGGTCGGTGACGTCAGAGGAGGAGGGGGGGCCCGGCGATGGAAGAGGAGACAGTGCCCGGCGATGGAAGAGGAGGCGGGGCCCTGTGCAGGAGGAGGAGTCGGACAGCGGCTCGGGCCGACAGGTAAGAGGTGTGCAGGGGTGTGACTAGCCTACCTGAGACCCTGCAGAGCCCACCATAGAGTCTATGGTGGGCTCTGCAGGGTCACTCTCAGGTGAGCTGCTTGCGTTCTCAGGTGGGCTCTGCAAGGGACGTAACTAGAAATCACAGGCCCCATACAACATTTTGCTATGGGGCCTTGTGATTTCTAGTTACGCCCTGGGCCTGATTTCCCACAAGGCCAACCAAGGCCCGGCCTCAGGGCAGCAAGGAGTAAAGGGGCAGCAGGGGTGTGGAATTCCTATCTTCCGATGCCCAGGACCTGCAGTTCCGTGCAGCGGGTGGGTAGTTATTTTCTATATTTTTTGTCTGCAGGTCTGCCATTCTCCATGGTGGTGGTGGTGTTGGGGGAGGGGGGTAGGGGGGTGCATTGAGAAACCTGGCCTTGGGGCAGCAGAGAGAGTAAATCCGGCCCTGGCTACGCCCCTGGTTTACATCTACTTTACGACATAAGCACGACATCTAGGCTAAACAAAGGGGCCCTCCACAGATTATCAGATGATTGACTTGAACATTTAACAAATTGATTGTACTGGTAAAGCAGCTCGGCATCTCGAGCCATTTACGAGGACTAAATTATGAACGTCTTAAATGGAAGGTCTAGAGAAGCAAATTGTTCGCTGCTAACACAAGCAGAACACTCGGGAACGTTAAACGAACAAATATTTTACCGCAGATAATTTCCATTGTGCATCAAATTATCAAACGGTAATTGCAACATTTTCCTGGCGTAGACTTTCTTCCTCGCTATCGAGAATGTCAACACGGAAACCCGAACCCATTAATCATCTCTACAAACTGGACTCTCCCATGAGTGACATTTTAATGTTAAAACTATATTATATTTGATACGGAGAGAAAGCTAATTAAGAACGCTTCCTGTGAGCTATTTCAGGCTCACCTCCCGATGGAATAATGAAAGATTTAGGAAAATAATGAATTACTTTCTGTGGCGCGGTCTTTTACTGTTACTTTTTTAGAGGCGTAATATATTCCTTCCCGGGAAGAATAACGCATCCTGGAGGAACAATTCCCGCTCCCCAAATTAGATTGGTTTTTACATACACAATTATTAACCGAGAAGATTAAAGTTATTGGACTCTGCGTGCCCTCTAGGGATGGTTTGATGCAGAATTGAGTTATAAAAGATATTCACAGTTATTGTAAACCTCCTTTGCTTGACACATTGTAGCGAAGCGCGATGCTTGTCTTGCTCCCTCCGTATCTGTACTTTCTAACTTTGTTACAAGTACATCAAGCTCCAAAAAATGTGCAAATCCTGACAGCGAGTGATGTAAATTTTGGCGCTCCTAATGCCATGCAGTACAGATTGCAGCTATTCTAAAGCTAGATGGGTCACCCAATTTACCTTAGAACCTAATTGAACTTTCATTTTAACTTAGGTGAATACATTTCAGTGCATCCAAGCAACGCAAATTTAAAATGCCTTGATGGGTGGATGCCTGTCTGAAGGAGGGGACGTTCCTAGCACTGGCGGAACTATCAGGGTCGCAGAGGTCACAATTGCAACCCGGGCCCTCCTATTACGCCAGTTGGGGGGGGCCCAGAGAGGAAGAAAAGGGCCAGCGGGTCCCTCGTGCCACCCGCAGCATTAGTGAAACTAAGCAGTGTGGCAGACGCTGTAGCCAGGGCGTGGGGAGGGGAGAAGTACATTTCCCAGTAGGCAACGCAGTGAGGGAGGTGAAACATACAGACTGGAGGTCCAGGCAGCGTGGCTTTTGGAGAGAGGTGCGGTAAACAGCAGGCACAGACAGGGAACGGGGACAGAGAACTGGAATATGGAGAGCTGCAGGTACCAAGGGTAGTTGATACTATGTTATCCTTAATCTCCCTCCATCACTTACTGATGTCTGTGTCCTTCTCCATACTGTCTGTGTTCTACCCAGTGAGCATCCCCCAACCTCTCCACCTATAATAGACTACTGTCTGTGTATGACGCCCCCACTGATATTTCCCCCCCAACGCAAACTACTAGAGCTGCAGAGCGCCTTCCTACTGGAAGCTGTAGTCCCAGGGGGCAATGTCGGCACCTTGGCGCTTAATACCCTCACCCCCCGCCAAGTGGTGGAACGTCAGGGCACAGTCGCAGCATGCAACAGGCCAACTCTCAGCTCCTTCCGATGGAGGTGGGGGGCGGGGCCTGGTTTGTTGCACTGGCACGCTGAACCCAGATAGCAAGAAATTGTGCTGCAAGTTAGAAAATGACTTGCTAAACTCTTGCAGACTTGCCAAGCTTCACAATTTTGTTGCACAATTACAGCGAGTCTGCATTGCAAGTCTCCAGACCAGCGAGCTTGCAGAGCTCTTGCTAAGACCTGCAGGACTCTTGCAATAGACTTGCCAAGCAAATTTGCTACAAATTCAAAAAGTGTCGCCTAGAACTTGTGCTGCGAGTGCTCTGCAAGTCTACAACTTGCCAGGAATGTGTGCAGCAAGTTAACAAAATTACAATTTAACCCCGGCACAAGTTTGTGGCAAGTTATCCTTGCTATCTGGGAAGTTTCTAGTTATGCCTCTGGTTCCTAGGAAGGTTGAATTTACATGCAGACCACCCTAGGTAATACCCACATGTGATGGTGAGTCTCCATAAGTGGAAGAACTAAAATCTAATAAGTGGAGTGGGCCAGGGACAGTGAACCCGGGGAGGAAAGTGTCAGATGATGCTGGACATCTTCCAGCCAGAAAATGAGGCGGGCTTCGTCTGTCTTGCTGCAGCTTCTAGTGCTTGTTGTGAGAAGCTCCCAGTGTGCAGTGAAATCAGAGGAAGCAATTCCAATCCAGGAGAGGATATGATACACATTTGGAAGACTTGAAAGGAAGGCCGGAGTTCGGCTTTAAATTGAACACAGTAGGCAAAAAAAACCAACAGGGGTTTAACCATTTCCTATTATATCCAAAACTAAAGATGATTTCCCTTCACTGCTTGCCCTGAAGGCACAACAGGAAGTGAACAGAAAACATGTCTTGGTCTTAGATGGTCCTATCTGAGTGTTCAGGTCCGCTGGCAGGTTCCTTGGTGTGTTGAATGCGTTAGTTCAGCTTAAAAGTTGAAGCCCTATTTACATTTAATGAATATTACTCTACAAACTTTACTTATAATCTGCTGAGCCTCTAAGCAAGACAGTTTATCATTATTTACAGTTTGATGACACGGCACTGTCTACCATTACTCATAATGCTTATACAGTATAATACTTCTCTACTTATCTGAGCTGAGGCCAAATTGATGCTGTCTATGCTAAAGTATGCCGTCCTGCTTACCTGTGCTGATGTCGAGTTATATTGAGGTTAATTGCCATTTGTTTCACTTGTCTACCTAATGTACATTTAAAAGATCACTCCACCCACACCTGATATTTCAGTTGTCTATAGATTTTGGAGGGACTTAATTGGTGAGATCTCTGCACTGAGTTCCTGGATCTGCATACCTGTTGTGCCCATTAAAAGGGATTTCTACCATCACCAAGCTAAGTTCCTGGGTCCGAAACCTGCAGTGACCATTATGAGGGATTTCAACCATCACCAAGCTGAGTTCCTGGTTCTGAACAGCTATTGTGCCCATTATGTGTGGTTTCCACCATCATTTAGCTGAGTCCCTGGCTTTGCACACCTACCAGATAGCAAGCAATTGAGCTGCAAGTTTGAAAATGACTTGCTAAACTATTGCAGACTTGCCGAGCTTCACAATTTTGTTGCACAATTACAGCAAGTCTGCATTGCAATTCTCCAGACCAGCGAGCTTGCAGAGCTCTTGCTAAGGCTGGGCACACACCTTACAACCATCGCAAGACCTTTGTCTTGCGATGGTTGTAAGGTACTTAAAAAAAAACGACGATCTGCCTATCATGCATAGGCAGATCGTACTTGCGATGATCGCAAACCACGCCCCCTGAGGGGCGGGCTTCCGATGACCGCAATGCCGAACGGGCAGTGTGCGCTTGCGCACACCGGCCTGTCAGGCTTTTATCTTACGAACATGCTACACACCCGCCGAACATCGTACGATGCTCAGCGGGTTTTGAAACATGTTCGTAAGTTTAAAGTCGTGCGTAGTAGAGGTCGCACGGCTTCCACACACCTTACGATAATCATATGATCGCGGGATTTCCCGCGATTATCGTACGATTATCGCAAGGTGTGTGGGGACCTTAAGACCTGCAGGACTCTTGCTGTAGACTTGCCAAGCAAATTTGCTACAAATTCAAAAAGTGTCACCTAGAACTTGTGCTGCAAGTGTTCTGCAAGTCTACAACTTGCCAGGAATATGTGTAGCAAGTTAACAAAATTACAATTTCACCCCGCCACAAGTTTGTAGCAAGTTATCATTGCTATCTGGGCTGCTGTTCCCAATATGAGCGGTTTCCACCATCGCTGGGCTGAGTTCCTGGGTCTGCACACCTGTTGTGCCCAATATGAGAGTCTCCCACCATCACTGAGCGGTGTGCCCTTTATAAAGGATTCGCACCATCACCAGGCTGAATTCCTGGGTCTCTACAGATGCTGTGCCCATTTTGAGGCGCTTGCACCATACCTATATAGAGTTCCCGGGTCTGCACACCTGCTGTACCAATTATAAGGGATTTCCACCATCACCAAACTGAGTCTCTGGGTCTGCACACCTGCTGTGCCTATTATGAGGAGTTCACATGTTCACCAAGCTGAGTTTCTGGGTCTGCACACCTGCTGTGCCTATTATGAGGAGTTCCCATGTTCACCAAGCTGAGTTTCTGGGTCTGCACACCTGCTGTGCCCATTATAAAGGATTCGCACAATCACCAAGCTGAATGTCTGGGTCTCTACAGATGCTGTGCCCATTATGAGGCACTTGCACCATACCTATCTGGAGTTCCCGGGTCTGCACACCTGCCTGCTGTACCAATTATAAGGACCTGGATTTGGTGAATGAAACAGATAATAAAGTAATAACGTAACTATGTATCTCTCTATGTTGCATTTAAAGAATGTTTATAAGCAAGGTGTCAGGCGTTTTTTGACAGCAGCAGCTTTCACAGCTGCTGTATATACAAAACTCCTAGCTGTCATTTTGACTTTTGGGAATTGCCGGCAAGTGTAAGGTGGGGACTGGCAGCAGAGCAGGAGGACAGAATGTACTACACACACAGGTAGTTTGATAAAGTTTTTTGGGTGTGTGTAGCACCCTCCATGTGCCTACATTGCACATGTATCCAGGGGTGTATGTACCGCAAGGCAAACTAGGCATTTGCCTATGGCAGCACTTTCCAGGGGGGCGGCAGAAAACGCCACCAAAATCAATGAGACGGATAGGGCTGGATTTGCCTTTGGGCATACTGGACACTTGCCAGGTTGGCCAAGGCTTGGTGGCACAGGATCAGGCAGCGGTGGCTGCCTAATGAGGCAAACTGGGCGGCCGCAAGGCACTAAGAGTGGCTGACTAATTAGAGAGCTGGCTGGTGGAGGGGAGGGCCCAGTGAGATGCGGTCCGGCTGGCTTTGTGCAGGAGGTGGAGGAGAAGCAGCGGGTGGCTCGGGGCTGGCCATACCATGTGATCTGATGGTGGGATGTCCCAGAAGCAGGCTGGGGAGTGCAATGTATCCTGTTGGTACTGATGGCACTTTGAGCTGCAGGTAAGAGGAGCAGCACATGTATGCAGGGAAAGGGACCCTGCACAGTCCTCTTGAGACCCTGCACAGCTCTCCCGAAACCCGGTGTGTGCTGTATCCAGTGACAGATAGGTTGCGCAAAATGTCCTAAACAGGAATGGGTGGGGCAAATTTAGATTGATGGGGGGTGCCCGAGTTTAGTCTTGCCTAGGGCAGCACAAAACCAAAATACACCACTGCATGTATCTCTAAATGTATCTCTTCATCTTTTATCTGACATTTCTGTCTGGATCCACCCAGCTGCGTGAGTGACAGCTGACTCTGCCTATCTAGAGGCATAGCCAGCTGTACCTGCCCCCTCCCCCATCCGTTCGACCAGTCAGTGCTGGTGGATCGGACAGGGGAGGGGGGGAATCCCTGCATAGAGCCGTGAGTGACAGTCATGGCTCTCTGCACGGATAGATCGAGAAGTGAGCGAGCAACGGTATGTGTTCGCTCACTTCCCGATCTACTGAGCCGACCTGTGACAGTTTCATTGTCACAGGTCGGCTCAGATTATGATGCTGAGATAAAATCACTTGCCTCATATTTCTCCTTTAGCCCGGTTCACACCTGAGCGTTTTACCGCGCGTTCCTACGGTGAAAACCCATGTTTGCCTATGGGCATGGTTCTCACCTGCGCGTATGATCGCGCGGTAAAACTCCATACGCCCAAAGAAGTACAGGAGCTTCTTTGGGGCGTATTAACGCGTGTATCCCGCTGTATCCATCAGGATAGCCACTCGGAAACTCACGTTTGCCGCGCGTTTCTTTTACCGCAAATCGCGGTAAAACCGTGCGGTAAGAAACGCCCGGCAAACGCGAGTTTCCAATATGCTAAGGTGTGAACCCACGTTAAAGGTATTTTTTGATGCAATTCGCATGTTGAAGGGCAAAACCAGAGAATGCTAAATTATAAGCAATATATAGGAATTAATTTATCAGAAACACTCGGATCGCTGTAGTTTTCGCCATTAAACTGTTCCGCGTTCGCCTAAACTTAGCAGCTGTCACTGGGCTTATCAGCTAAAGAAACAAGCGTCTGCTTTACATAGACTCTGATTCCTGTCTTCATTATTCCAAAAAGCCACTGATGGTGAGGTGTCCATCCCTGGAGGCAGCTTCCTATAAATTATATATCCGCTCCTCTAAAGAGGGTGTTTGTCTATCATGTTCTGCAATGTCTAAGACGAGGATTCATCGTGATTGAAAGGAAGACATTCATTTCCTGAGCTGTCAGTCTGCAGAGTAGCGGAAAAAAAAGGGTGATCTCTCTCCGACACTTCGCCACACTCTTCCCGTTCTCTATTAAAGGTTATCACAATAAAGAGAGGCTCATAAGAACATGGTGTGGTGCCGATTTCATGATTCATCCCAGTCCTCTGCAACTTTAATAGGGGCTGTCACAGAAAAATAAGGACATGGACACGAGGAAGATCACCAATTAAAGTAAAAGCTTTCACTCAATCTGTCAACTAGAATTTTGATAGGACGAATGAATCTCTGCGGCGTAAGCTACACCAAAAACACGCAGCAGCGATTAAAGCTGAAAGTCATATTAAAGTCAGAATATTTTTAAGCTTCTTTAAATGCTGATGAAATCACTTAGAATGGATTCTGCTTCCTGATGTTTAAAAGTTTTAGCTTTCTGCAGAAGCAGCTGCCACCCTGAGCACTGGCCCTGATATCCTCTTTTAGGGTGGTTCCTTTCCCTTGTAGGCTGCTATGGAGCCACCCAGTGGCGGAACAATTGCCATAGCGACCCAGGCGGTCGCTATGGGGCCTGGGGCACAGGGGGGCCCGGCTAGGACATCCCCATGATGCCGTGCTGGCCGCCTGGGTCGCTATGGCATATCAGGCTGCCTGCTGTCACTGGCGGCTGTGAGGAGGAACACGCCGCTGTCCAGATCACTGACAACCTGTCAGTGATCTGTGCAGCAGCGCGTTCCTCCTCACAGCCGCTGCTGAATCAGTGACAGCCAGTAGCTGCGGAGTTGGAAGGCTGGGGCCAGCGTCGGCAGTGATGGAGGAGGTGGACAGGTAAGAGGGTTTGACTAACTTCCTGAGACCCTGCAGAGCCCACCATAGAGAGTCTATGGTGGGCTCTGCATAGAGAGTCTATGGTGGGCTCTGCATAGAGAGTCTATGGTGGGCTCTGCATAGAGAGTCTATGGTGGGCTGTTTGGGATATCCGGTGTGTAACTAGCAACCACAAAATTTTGCTATGGGGCCCTGTGATTTCTAGTTACGCCCCTGGAGCCACCCTTGAGTGTGCTAGTAAGCTGTGTGTGTCTCTACAAACACACAGGTATAGCAAAGCAAGGCAAGACACTCCCCCATTACCTTCTCCTCTTCCCTCTTTCCTTCCTTCTTTCTAATTTTTCCAAGCTAGTAGATGGACGGCTGCTGGAGACTGTACTCCCCCTTGTGATCTTGTACTGGACAGGGAAGCCACGCTGAGAGAGTTGGAGCTGTTCAGAAACATGATGACTGTAAGTGCTTGGGCAAAAATGTAAAAAACATGTATATTTGTTTTATTGGATTCATTATTAAAAAAAAAAAAACATTGAGAGGTTAATACTGCTTGAACTCCAGGCAGAGATAAAAGGCACACATTATCTCTTTAAATACATAAAAACACCCTTTTGCTCTTCAGTCACAGGCTGTGGGAGGGGCTAAACCTGTAAGTGTTACCCAACACCTTCCCATCCGCGTTACACATATTTGACATGTCATAGAGATGAACGTTCTTCCATGGTGTCACATATGCAGTATTGTTTTGTGCTGGTAGCATGTCCAAGACCAAGCTGTCACCAACAGCTTCTGATCTCAGACTAACTGGGAACTGGAAGGACCAGCTACTGATCATGTGATTACTGTGATATCCAATCACAATCATTAGGGATGCACTGAAACCGTTTTTTTGGTATCGAGTACGAGTACGGATATGTTGCCTTCGTTATTCACTGGTACCGATTCCAGATACTGGTGCTTCCGCTGGCATGCATATCGAGCCAGCAGACCAGTCAATCAGGAATCCGGGCTGTGAGTAATGACCTGCCTCCCAGCTTCCTGATTGGCCGGGAAGCCAGTTATATGCTGATTGGCCGGGAAGCCAGCTTCCCAGAAAATCAGCAAGGAGATGGCTGTTCGGCCAGTTTGATGCTGATTAACCAAGAAGCCAGCTTCCCAGCCAATCAGCATGGTCATCGGGTCATTACTCGCCACCTGGCTTCCTGGTTGCCCAGGAAGCTGGCTTCATGTTACCCTAAGGCACTGACTGTCAGAGGAAATCTTCCTCTGAGCGGAAGTTCTGGTATTGGGGAAGGTATCAGAGCATATGAGCGAGTACGAGTACTCGTCCAAATACTCGGTATCGGCACCAATACAGATACTAATTTACCTTCCAGCGTGTCTTTGCAACATGGGAGGAAACTCACGCAAGCACAGGGAGAACATGGAAACTCCTTGCAGCTAGTGTCCTGATCAGGATATGAGTTGGGGACCCGAATGCTGCAAGGCAGAAGTGCTAACCACTAAGCCACTGTGCTGCCCATCCATTAACCCAGATCAAACCCTGATCTAACTTTTTTTAAGACTTTTTTTGTCACAGACTTCTTCAAAAAGATACAATGACACAATTCTTGTTCCAGCTCTCTGATGCAGAAGTAAGGCAGACACGGCCAGCCCAAAGGAGGCCATTAATGGCAGACCATGTATTGTCTTCAGACCATGCCTGGCTAGTTATCCAGACACAACCAGGCTAACTGCCATTTGCGTAAGAGGCTAGCAATGGCAGCCCTGTATTTCTTTTGTTACAGGTCCACTTTAAATGGTCATCTACACATGCATTTATAAAAAAAATAGAATTGCTCTAAACCAGCGCACTCTTTTCTGCAGGTTATATAAGAATTTAGCTGTGGAGTTTTTGAAAATTCAATTCATTTGACAGATCAGAAGGGAAATTCCGCTGGGATGTAGGAACTGCTGTAGGGCAATCAGACACAGCGGCAGAACCATCTCTGTCCTGTCTCTCTTAACCACTCTTTATTGCTGCATGGCTTGTTTGCTTTTAGTGTGTGTCTGGCAGGTTCTGATTATCCCTGAACTTTTCCTTTGCAGCCAAAAATAATGTGTATATACTGTGTGTGTGAGTGTATATACAGTGTGTATATATATATATATATCATTTTCATTTGTTTCGTCCTAAAACATTTTTTTTTGCCCTGCACATGCCTATCATTTGCTGTGGTCTTGGGGCCCCCAGTGGAGCTCTCTCTCCCTTCTTTCTCTTTCTCTACCCCCCAGGCTGGATGTATTCTCTCTGCTGCCCCAAGGCCAGGCTCCCCAATGTGCTCCCCTGTATGCAGGCGGCATACAAGTGATCTCGGCGGCATCCCTGAGATCACTTGTACAAAACAAGTGGCAGCTTCCCTGCTGTACATTTATTCCTGCTTGCCCAAAGAAAATAACTACCCACCCGGCACCCAGAACTGCATGTCCTGGGCGTCGGGAGATAGGAATTCCACATCCCTGCTGCCCCTCTACTCCCTGCTGCCCTGAGGCCGGGCCTCGGTTGGCCTTGTGGTAAATCCGCCCCTGCCCCCCCTCCCTCTCCCTCCCCCTCTCTCTCTCCCTCCCTCCCACCTCTCCTCTCTCTTTAATATATATGACATTTATGCACATAGTGTACTGTACATAATTTTCATCCTCTGAATGTCACGGGATCCGGTAGAAGTGAATAAAATACAATTACAATTATTCCAGTGTGCAGTCAATTATTAAATTGTACACCTATATTTAAAAATATCTATTAAACAGGACGGCAACAGTGTCAGCTGGCTGAAAATGTATCCCGTACAATTAATCAAGGAATGCAAAGAATTCTATTAAAGCTGCAACAAGTATCATCTCCAAACAGAGTTAATTAATTTTCCTTTATGTCATTACATACATCATAGAACCTCAGCATGAAGACGGTCCGCACTCCCAATATATAAGGTGTGAAGCATTAATCAATGGACTGCGACAGTTCCTCCATGCGCTGTGCGTTCTTGTTTTATCACGACCTCATACACAGCATTCTACAGACCACATGACCACAGGCTTTGACCTGAAGAGCTCACAGCCTAATCTATCTTCTCACTTGCAGTCTGTAGCAACTAACACCTATGCTGTATGCCGACAACGCATCCAGAATGTTGGGGTCCTAG
>NW_017307430.1:476536-487571 GCF_000935625.1 Nanorana parkeri | reverse complement strand
ATCATTTGGCTTTTTGTTTCTTAGAAACTCCACTTGGAAGAAATAAAATATGTTTCTGTTACATTTTGACCTCAAGCAGGAAGTTATTGTTACAAATAATGATTTTCGAAAGCACCAACATCTGTTGTGGTCAGGGCTGGATTTCCCACAAGGCCAACGAAGACCCAGCCCCGGGGCAGCAGGGAGTAGAGGGGCATCAACAGTGTGAAATTCCTATCTATATGAAGTTCCGGGCACTGGGCGGGTAGTTGTTTTCTACATTCCATGTGTCCATGACACATGGGCTCATCCACACTCATGTGGACTCATACACATGTAGATTATTATTATTACATAGTATTTATATAGCGCCAACAGTTTGCGCAGCGCTTTACAATATAAGGAAGACATTACAATCACAATACAATTCAAGACAGGATTGTAAGGAGGGCCCTGCCCCTGAGGGCTTACAATCTGAAAGAGGAGGGGGAAATGATACATGAGGAGTTAGCTGTGTGGGGATGAATTGTATGAGAATGTGATGGTTCAGTGGTTAGGTTGAGGTGGGATAGGCTTCCCTGAAGAGAAGAGTCTTCAGTAAACGCCTAAAGACAGTCAGGGTGGGAGATAGACGGACAGGATGGGGTAAAGAGTTCCAGAGGATGGGAGAGACTCTAGAGAAGTCCTGGAGGTGAGTATGGGAAGAGTTGACTAGGGAGCTGGAAAGCAGGAGGTCTAGGGAAGAGCGGAGTGGACGGTTAGGGTGATATTTTGAGACAAGGTCTGAGATATATCCGGGGGTGGAGTTGTAGGTGGCTTTATAAGTGACTGTTAATATTTTGAATTTTATCCTCTGGGCGAGTGGAAGCCAGTGCAGGGATTGGCAGAGGAGGGCGGAGGATGGAAGCAAGTGCAGGGATTGGCAGAGGGGGGTTGCAGACACTGAGCGGTTGGTCAAGTGTATGAGTCTGGCAGCTGCATTCATGATAGACTGAAGGGGGGATATCCTGTGTAGTGGAAGGCCAATGAGGAGGGAGTTACAATAGTCAAGACGAGAGATAACAAGGGAGTGGGAGATTCACATGCATACACACTATAGGTTGGACTTGATGGACCCGTGTCTTTTTTCAACCTCAAATACTATGTAACTATGTAACATTTAGCCCTGCTTTGGGCAAGCAGGGCTAAATATAGTGCGGGGGAAGCCGCCGCTCGATTTGCACAAGTGATCTCGGCTTGTATGCAGTCTGCAGATCTGTGCTACTCCTGCATTGGAGGTGACAGGTTTCATAAAGAGAACCTGTTACCTCCAAATGCTGTCACAGAGGGACTTGTGTGATAGCAATAAAGTTAAGTGGAAAAACTAAAATGTATAAAAAATTGTAAAAAAAATAAACATTTACAATTGTTTAAAAAAAATGAAAAAAATTACATTTAAAATAAATAAGTGATAAAAAGAAAAAAATTATAAGATTACATTTTTTTAATAAAAATTAAAAGATAAAAAAAATTAAAAATTAAAAACACAAAATGAAAAAAAAAGAAAGTGCTAAAAAAAAAATTTAAAAAATTAAAACCAGCCCTGTTGCCCTCGCCATCTGGTTGCCATTCTCCATGGGATGGGGGAGGGGTCGCATTGAGGAACCTAGCCTTGGCGCAGCAGAGAGAGTAAATCCGGCCCTTGCTGTGGTGCTGTACAATAAAGATAAAAATACTGATAAACAAATAAAATGTATCCAGTGATAAGAAGTCCAATGCTATCTCTGCTACATGAGGTGCTTGGATTTCTTTTGCATGAGAAAGCCTGACATTAAAAACTCTTTGTAAGCACCAACATCTGCTATGGTGCTGTACAAAAAAGGTGAGAAATACAGATAAAAAAATCTAATAAAATGTATCTAGTAATAAATGCAATAAGAGGCTTCAATCTAAAGGACATGAAGCCTATCTGGGAAATGCCCCTCATAGAAATGCAATGCTGTCTATGCTTCAAGAGGTGCTTGGCTTTCTTTGGCATGATTTCTGGAAGCATTTCTGGAAGAATCAACAGTTTTTGACTGTTATGGTTTACATATACCTATGAACTCTCTTTGCTACTCTTATTAATCAGCCCCATTGGCTTCAGTGTAGCTGGATCAGGGACCCTGTGGGTATCAAGTGAGCACATAGGTATGCTTTCCTCTTCATCCTGAAAGTACAGAAGAGCTAACTTTACTAAAGATCACTTGAGGTTCGGACAAACATTTTAAAATGTTTAAGAGTGTGGAATCATTCAAGATACTCCTGGACGAGTTCCTCGGAGACCGTAACATACAAGGGTACAGGTACTCCTAAGAGCAAAATCACACATGGACTCATACACACGCACACACCTGCTCGAACATAAATGCATACACGCAATAGGTTGGACTTGATGGACTTATGTCTTTATTCAACCTCAAATACTATGTAACTATGTAAAATGTGCAAACCTTCCAGATTCAGAATTTCCTAAAATTCTCCAGAATTATCCAAAATTTAGAACTAGACTCCAAAAAAGTGTATTACAGAGCAGCAAATGGTGGAAAGTTGTGCAGAATGGTTTGTAAGCTCCTGACAGCTTGGCCTGGTGAGATGAGGAAGCCTGAGCCACTTCCTTAAAAATGTCTACTCGGGATACTAAGATAGGATGGTGTGGCCTGGTGGCACCTGGTGGGACTTGGTGGGACCTGGTGAGATCTGGTGGGACCTGATGGGACCTGATGGGACCTGGTGAGATCTGGTGGGACCTGGTGAGATCTGGTGAGATCTGGTGGGACCTGGTGAGATCTGGTGGGACCTGGCGGTACCTAGTGGGACCTGATGGGACCTAGTGAGATCTGGTGGGACCTAGTGAGATCTGGTGGGACCTGGTGGTACCTGGTGAGATCTGGTGGGACCTGGTGGGACCTGGTGGGACCTGGTGAGATCTGGTGGGACTTGGTGGGACCTGGTGGTACCTGGTGAGATCTGGTGGGACCCGGTGGGACCTGGTGAGATCTGGTGAGATCTGGTGGGACCTGGTGGGACTGGCAGTCAAGCTAAGGAGACTCAGGGAACAGCAGAAGCAGATATAAGGCAGAAACAGCATTTGGAGCCACCTTTGGTCCTTTTCTTGGTCTTTTGCTTGTGACATCAGAATTCACAAAATGTGTCCCCAATCTAACACCATCCGAATTTCGGGATAAACTCTACCTGAAATGATTTTCTCTTCTCCAGTGACAATACCCACCAAAATCATTGCGAGCACATCTGAAAAGACGAAAACAGAAATCTGCCGGATTATAGGCATATATATTTTTTACGATTAATAAATGAAATTACCTACGCAGCAAAAGAAAATGAAGTGAGAAGAAGAAATAATTGTGTCATAACGGCTCTTAATAAAATGCAGCTAAAAAAAGTGCTACAAATGTTTAAAACCTTATTGGCAAAGTATTCAATCAACAGAGTGCTGAACAATGGATTTTAGGAGGAAACGCTCCGCCGTACAAACTAATGGGGCCATTAGAAGGGGAGCACCTTAGGCAATCCATTATGAATATAGTTGTTACTTTATTTTAAGATAATGGTAAAATAAGTACAGTTCTTCACCCCCCGCCCCAGATGCTTGGCTGCCTTGTCTCCCCCTGCGTAATGTAAAGAGATGCAGTATTCAAATATTTGTTAAATTAAATAAATAAATGATCCCTGTAACAAATGTTTCTTCTAAGAAGTGTGATGTAAATCAGAGAACAAACGGGACTGTCTGCTATTCAGCTACTCTATATATCTGGAGCACATCGAGTTCATGCCTTTGCATTGCAAGAGCGCGAGCCAAACACAAGCATTGATGTGCGTTGACACAACACGTTAAAAACATGTGTTTCACTTGCAGTGCCATTACTTGGGGAACCCAAACGCGACCAGCGCATTTTCGCCCGCACATTGTTGGGTGTTAGGCACGCACAAAACTTGGTAAAAAAAAGCAGTACGCTTGCAGCAGAATATGTTGCATGAGCTACTTTGCCACGTGTGTTCATGCAGCCCATTGATTCCTCATTCACACCTTAGCATTGGGTGAACACATGGCAAACATACATATTGATGCTTGTTGATGCAATGCGTTACAAATGCGCAACATGCTTGGGACGCTATTACTTGTTAATGGCACTCCGAAATGGCCAGGGAAGCATGCGTATTTGCCTGCATGATCAATGGTTATCCCACCGCATTCCTTACCGGAAACCCCTTGTAAATGGGTGCTGAAATCACAGAGGAAGGCATCGCTGGGATCAATGAAGAAGCAAAATGTCACCAACACACCGGAAAAAGATTGGTCGAGTGAACTTCTTTTATTGACACATATTGTCACATTGATGACGACGTTTCGGAACCACGCAGGGTCCCTCTTCATGGGGCTCAGTATGACATCACACTCATGTTTAACCCAAAGCCAAAGCTCTTTCCTAGGCCATATCAATATAAAAAAAACAATATGCTTCAAAATTAAATGAAGACCCCAAAATATCACCTCCCGAAAAACAAAATCCCATTAAAAATGGAAGGGATAGCATTCACACACAAGAAAATTAGAGATATAAAGAGCCTCCAAATATAAAAACAAACAAAAAGGCAGCAAAGGGTTAATTAGCCAAAACGCAATCTAGCAGTCAGAATTAAAGTATAGTTTCCTAACTCAGTATTGATCAACCTTTTCTTAGTCGTGGCACCCAGGGCCGTCCTTACCGTTTTCACCGCCTGAGGCAGCCAGGAGAAGGGAGCCAAGCTTTCAGCCAGGCTGGAGGTGTGGAGACACCCCTGCTGGCACCCTCTAAAGTTTGCAAAATCTTGAGACAGTTTAAAATGTAAGGGGGGACCCCACGCAAAAACACATGAAAAAGCTGGGTTCCATCTTTTGTATCAAAGTCCTCCCTCCAAATCAAGAGCCCCCTTCCCCCCCATCCCATCAGAATTCTTCCTTTCACATCAGAGCCCCCCTTTACATTGGTAGCTCCTCTTCACATTAAATGTCCCCTCTTTTTACAACAGAGTCCCCCTCCTCTCACGTCAGGAACCTCTCACATCAGAAACCCACTTTATATCAGAGCCCCCCTTTCATATCATAATCCCTCCTTTACATCAGAGTTCCCCATTCACATCAGAGTCCCACCATCACAAATGTCTGAGGCACCCCTGAGGAAGCCAGAAGGCACCCCAGTGTGCCATGGCTCCCTGGTTGAGAAAGGCTTTCCTAACTGACCCTAATCTCTGCCTATGCATTTTATCAACCTTCCCTATAACAACTTACAATACACTGATGCTATGTCTGCTCTCTGTGTCCCTACTTTAAAAGAAAAGGAGGTGGCTTAACCAAAAGCCAAAGTGCATTATGGTCTAAAAAAAAATTCCCTGCACATAAACTTGCTGGAATTTTCGATGCCAAACCGGCAGGTTCAGCCAAAGACTAGACATGTAAGTTGCGGAAAAATTCGGTTCGGTGAAGATATTTCGTTATTTCGGAATCCGGGACTCAGATCCGAAATTCAATTCGATTCGGGTTTCGGATTGGGACAAACTCAAACTTTTCGTTAGTTTCGGATGAGTTTATGAATATTAATTGTGAATAACACAGAAAACTGTATACAGATATTAATACAAAAGCTGAATCTCCCAGACCCGAATGGCACTCAGGATCCGAATTTCCAAATTGCATTGGGGAGCTCCTGAATGCCATTCGGGTCTTGGAGCCTCAGCTTTAGTAATATATGTATATGGCTCCCAGACCTGAATGGCATTCTGGAGCTCCCGAATGCCATTCGGAAATTTGGATCCTGAATGCCATTCACATCTGGGAGCCGTATACATATATTACTAAAGCTGAGGCTCCCAGACCCAAATGGCATTTGGGATCCGAATTTCCGAATTGCATTCTTGAGCTCCCGAATCCCATTCGTGTCCTGGAGCCTCAGCTTTAGTAGGACATGTGACATTTCGGGCCAATCAGATGTATTTTTCAGTTTAATGCATCCGAATGGGTCTGAATACGAATTTTCGTTATGGCAACTTGGGAGCCATGTACAGTATATACATATAATACTAAAGCTGAGGCTCCCAGACCCGAATGGCATTAGGGAGTTCCCGAAAAAAATTCCTAAATTCGGGTCCTAAATGCCATTCGGGTCTGGGAGATTCAGCTTTAGTATTATATTTATATACTGTATATGGCTCCCACGTTGGCGTAACGGAAATTCGTATTCAGACCCATTTGGATGCATTAAACCGAAAAACACATCTGATTGGCCAGAAAAGTCACATGTGCGATTCAGTTTAGTTTTTGAACGAAATTCGGACGAGATCTGAAATTCGGAAACGGAAATTCGGATCCAGACACATTCGGATGCATTGGGATTCGGAAATTCGGATGTGTCCGAATGTCTGAATTTTGATTCGGGAACATAATGAATCGCACATATCTACCTAGAACACATGGCAGTGGTGAAGCCAAGCCAAACTAGGCATTTGCCTAGGGTGGCACTTTCCAGGGGGGTGGCAGAAAATGCCACCCTAAACCAATGAGGCGGACAGGGCTGGACTTGCCTTTGGGCATACTGGACACTTGCCCAGTGGGCAGAGGCTGGGTAGCACAAAATCAGGTAGCTGTTGCTGCCTTATGAGGCAAACCAAGCGGCGGCAAGGCCCTAAGAATAGCTGCCTAATTAGAGAGTTGGAGGTGGAGGGGAGGGCTTAGTGAGATGCGGCACGGCTGGCTTTGTACAGGAGGTGAAGGAGAAGCAGCGGGTGGTTTGGGGCTGGCCATAGCATGTGATCTGATGGCGGGATGTCCCAGAAGCAGGCTGGGGACTGCAATGTATCCTATTGGTACTGATGGCACTTCAAGCTGCAGGTAGGAGGAGCAGCGCATGTATGCAGGGAAAGGGACTATGCGCAGTCCTCCTGAGACCCCACACAGCCCACCATAGACCCCACACAGCCCACCATAGACCCCACACAGCCCACCATAGACCCCACACAGCCCACCATAAACCCTGCAGAGCTCTCCTGAGACCCCCTACAGCCCAACTGAGACCATGCAAGCTCTGCTGATTCCCCGTGTGTCATGAAGCCAGAGCAAGCCTGCGGGGCCGGAATGCTGGACGGGCACCTGCACATGCGCATCGTCCTACACAGAGGATGGTGTGCGGCCGTGTGCCTCTACGTAGGCGTGCGCACGGACGTGTGCACACGCCCCTTCCTAATGATTGCACCAAAAGGGCTATTTAAGGCTGAGACAACCAGACCTCTGATCTTCAGCTATTACCGTGTTCCTGGATCCTGTATACCTGTTGATTTCCTGCTACGAACCTGGCTTGTTTTGACCTCGCTCCTGCTCTGTGTTCCTTGACCCCGGCTTGTCTTTGACCTCTCTCCTGCTCTGTGTTCCTTGACCCCGGCTTGTCTTTGACCTCTCTCCTGCCTGCTCCCTGGATACCACGCTGCCTGCAAGTTACCGACCCGGCCTGTCCCTGATTACGTTCTGCCTTCTGACTTTGTACTTCGTTGCCAGATTGTGATGACCCGGCTTGTGTTACGCTGCTTCTAGGATATTGTTACCAACCTGCCTCCTGCTCTGAAACCTCTGCAACCTGCACACAGCTTCGACAGGAGTCGCAACCCACCGGCACTTGTGCCACTCCTTGTCCTCACGCACCTGTTTCCACCATCCAGGGGTGTTTGGACTGGAGCAGCAAGAGAGGTCGCCCTCATCATCTCAGGCTCCACCTAAGGTATGTGACACCGTGTGCGCTGTATCCAGTGACTGACAGGTTTGCGCAAAATGTCCTAAACAGGATTGGGCGTGGCAAATTTAGATTGAGGGGGTGCCCGAGCTTAGTCTTGACTAGGGCAGCACAAAACCAAAATACACCACTGCTTGTATGGCACCACAAAAGAACATCGTATGATCTCGAATGCTTGACAAGCTGCACTGACCTGCTTGAGATTAGATTGAATTGCTCATGTAGTATTATTATGAGTTGAAAGTACCTGCATCGTACTCGCTCTGTACATAACAAAAAAAGCGTTCCTTTTCTTCTATTACTGTTATTTGGAATTTATCTGCAGACAAACAAGCTTCTTTTTTTTATTTTTTTCTTTCTAGCAGGCATTAGTACCCCACAGAAAGCTAAAGTCAGTTATTGTATCAGTGTTATTTCTCACCCCCTATTGTGCCGCACACTGCCATCCAGATGAAAATGCAGAAGATTATATGGAAATACACAGCCAACAGACTACTTGTCCATCTCCTCACAAAGGCCTTTCTTTTAGAAGTCGTGAATATGTCTCCTCTATAAAAAAAAAAGCAATTTTTCAAAGAACCGTCCTTCTTGTCAAATTACACGGGCTTTAAACTTCACTATTTTCCAAAGTGTGCGGTAAACAAAAGTCTTCGGTTACAGGAGAAAGAAACCTAAATAATACAAAGTATATTGTGCCATCAAAAATCAATTTTTCCTAAAGAAATGGAAGCTTGATATATGAATTTGATGGAACTTCTCAGAGATGTCAAAGATAAGAATGTAATGGCTTAAAAGGAACTTCATCCAAAACTTTTTTTCATTGCTTTTGCATAGAGTGGCGAAGATCCTCTGTTGGTCCAAGGTATAGCTCGCTATAAATGTGACACTATCCCAGTCAATAAAAGGTATTGACTTTGCATCAAGTTGGAGTGCGAGTGACCATTGACCGATTTTGATCCTCTGTTGGTGTCACGGTAGGATCAGGCTCGGAGTCCAGTAGCTGAAACAGCAGGCAAAGTCGTAGTCAAACAGGCCGGGTTCGGTACACAAGCAGACGGTAGTAGTATAGGAGCAGGCAGAAGCGTAGTCAGAGAACAAGCCGAGGTCAGCAGCCAAAGGTATCAGGTATGAAGTGGAAGACGATGAGAGTAGTCGGTGAATCAGCAGCCAAAGATCGGTACACGGGTAGCGGTACGAGCAGATTGTATCACAGGAGGAGCAAGGAAGCAAGATATTGGCAGGAGCACAATAATCTGGCAAACAGGAAGTGCAGAGGCGTGGCTTAAATAGGAAGTTCAAGCAGTTCAGCAGAAACTAGGTTTACCTGAGGATTACACAGGAGAACAGGCAAGGGGCTCTCCAAGGTTCTAAGGTGGCTCAGCAGGTAGAACCACTGCCAGCTACAGCAGAGGCCCTGGGTTCAGTTCCTGACAGTTGGGTTGCTGTCCGTGTGACTGTTGGGGAGATTCTCTTTCATTTTCTTTGTAGGCAGCCACTAGGATGCTGGTGTGAGCCGAACTTCCTGTCATAAATAAAAATATAATATACACATATATTGATAACATTCTTTTTTGCCTCCATTCACACAGAATGAATGTACATTGCAGGATGAATGACTATAAATGCACCTCTTAGAGTTCCATGTAATGTCTGACCACCATATCTTCCTATCTGATATTCTGAATATTATAATATGCTAAAAGGATGTACTTTAGGATGTTTACATAAGTTACAATCCCTCAACAGGTTATTAGGTTGATATTAGAATATATTTGAATGCTAATGTAATACTATATGAGGTTGAAAATATTTTTGTAACTTTGTATAAATATTTAATTTTTGTAGCAATGTTTTAGTAGATAGTTGATGGCTGATACCTTAACCAGTTGACATCCGCTCATACGTTCCGGTCTGATTCTGTCCGGAACGCACTGCCTCGCATTGCGGCCGGCTCACTTTTTTTGCCGGGCTGGAGGGGGCGTGACGGTCCATTGAAGTGAATGGCACCGTAGCCCCGCCCTTCCGCCGCAATGCGATCGCCCCCACACGAGATCGCAAGGCACATTGTGCCTGCAGTGCGGTACGGTGCGATCAAAATAGTGCTTGCAGCATTTTGATCGCACCGGACCGCACTGCAGGCGGTCCATCCTCCCCCCACGCCTACCTCTCGGCATGCTGGCTCCGTCTTCCCGGCTCCGTCCTCTCCTCGCTGGCCGCCTTTGTCTTCAGGATGGAGAGCGGTCAGCAGGGCGCCAGGGTTAAAAGTAACCCTGCGGCTCCGTGTATACAGTGAGAGGGGAGAGCAGCCTTCCCCTCTCACCTCACAGTGCTTTGCTGGAACCCCTGTATTGGAGGTGACAGGGTCAATAAAGAGAACCCGTCACCTCCAAATGCTATCACACAGGGGATCCTACTACCGGGGGGTAGGGGGGGTGGCGAGGGTTGGGGACGCAATGCGGAACCTGGCCTTGGGGCAGCAGGGAAAGTAAATCCTGTCCTGGTCAGGTGTACAATGCTGTGATTGTGAAATACTTACACTTGCAGAGCATTCACTTCCTGCTTTAAAAGGGCAAAATGACTTCAGTTTGCCAAAGCAATGCACACTGGGATTGCCTTGCCATCAGCAGAGCATTGCTGGGAAATCACATCTGTAATCTCAGGAGATCTCAGGGAAAGGCATTTTCTTCCCCTGAGATGATGTGCATGGTCACATGTCCTAGTCACAGGAAGTGAAAGGAGAGCTAGTAATCTGCCCTTAGTAAACATGGCCGCTGTCAGAAGACTGGGGAAGGAAAGACAAATAAAGTATTCAAAGAATACAAAGCCGGCAATTATCTAGAAGTATGTGATTGTAGATTGTCATTACTAAACATTTCTAAAGGTGTGTTTGTTGTTATTCTAAAGATCTGGGTAAAGGTCCACTTTAAGATTTTAGTTGCCCATATGCTACATGTCAACTAGTTATTGTACAGTGCAGATATAAACAGACGTAAAGTGTTATATTAAAAACATCCACAAAAAATGTGCTTCCCGTGGTTATTTATAATCCTGCATACACCCGTTGGTGCCGGTTTACACTTGTAATACTTCTGTTCTAAATAATATCTTCCAAATATGAACACCATGTCCAAATAATATAAGAACTTTGTGTGTGCACTCATGAGCACCCTCCATGGGACGCACTACACCTGGTGGACTTGGACTGACTTTGTAGAGTAGACCTGTGCTCAAGTCTGTCCCTTTAATGAGGCATCCTGAGC
>NW_017307430.1:461399-476462 GCF_000935625.1 Nanorana parkeri | reverse complement strand
CTGCCGACCCCTTTTACCGACCAGCGTGTCCAGGTTGGTAAGAGCTGGGCGGGGAGGTGTGAAAGGGACATAGACATCTCCCCACCTATGTCCATGTGTAGGGGACATGGACATCTCCCCAGCTCTTAGCAACCTGGAACGCTCTTGCTGGCGTACCACCTACCTCTTGGCAACTTAAGACATCATTGGTTTCCAGGAGCTGGGTGGGATGCCTGGTGGAGAAATGCAGCGTACTGTCTCCTCTACCCACCTCCCGTGATGTACTACAATCACACATTTAGTTTACTAATTTGTATTGAGATTGTAGTCCATCCCGGGAGCGATCTTGGAGCGGTGACTACTTTACAACACACACAATGACCATGGTGAACAAAAGTAGCCCCCCTCCAGAAGGAAGGACAGTGTCAGCACCAATTCAGAGATGATTGGAGGATCAACAGCCAAGTGATTCACAAATAAGATACATTGTTGTTCATAGTTAAGCAACTTGAATGCAAGTTTTAATTCACGGCGTTGGTTTTTCGGAAATATCTTCAGAATATAATTTATTGATTGATGTCACTTGTTGTCCGTTGTCCGTAAATAATACAGCGGCGTGTCTTCTTAATAATAAATCCAAGCAAAAGACAAAACACAAAACAAGACCCTTTGATATCAACAACTCAGGTTTAGTATTTACACAAACACGCAATATTTTGTTCCATTTGCATTGCGCGGCATCTCTGAGCTCCGAAATTGCTGCTGTGATCGCCCCGTCCTCTCTGGCGGTGGCCCGCTATCTTGTGTTCTGATTGCCTAATTTTTGGTTTCAGATTTAGTCCGGGATTCTTTTTCTTTTCCGCCATTCGCTCCCGTTTCATGTTCAGTCACTTTGTTTTCTTTGTAGCTGCTTCCCGCTGCCTCTTCTTAGCCCGCGTATCACTTTCTCTTGTTCCTTGCTGCTGCAGATGGAAGGCAACAGAAAAACCTTCCACTTTGATCTGGCAGTCTTCGTTCCTTCTGTTTTTAATGCTCTCAGTGGTACAAATATTTTCAAGCCTTTCAAGAAAAGTTTTTGAATGTTGCAAAATAATAAATACACACATACACATATAACACATACAGTATATACATTGTGTGTGTGTGTGTATTTATATATATATATATATATATATACACATACACACACACACACACACTTATGAATACATTTTTCCACTTTGTATAATACTTGAATCATTTCAGTAGATGAAAGAGTTACATGGACAGCTTCATTCTGTAGTCACTTTTTGGGGGAAGTGAGTTTCCTGCGTTGCTGATGATCAAAATAATGATGTATTACTATTGGAAACCTAAGAAAACCTCAATCCTGCCAGGCTGGAATAAATAGCAGAGTTAATATAGTATCCTGCCACACTCCTTATCAGAAAACCCCTTGGAAGATGATATGACAAAATCTGCATGGTTTGGGACCAGTTGAAGGGTTAGCCTCCAGCTTTTTGGAAGTTTTAAGATTTTTTTAAGTACCTGGCTACACCTCCCTTTGCAGGCTGAGCTAATTCCTAATTGAACTTTTTGGAGCTTTGTGGAGTGTTCCTACTAGGAAACAAGGGAGATCAGACAGCCTTTGTTCAGTCACGTATTTTCGTTCCGTTACGAACATTTGTTATATATTGAAGTTAAAAAGCAAAGTACATTTATATTGGAATTGATGGTAGTTTTTTTTAAAGTCCGAAATACGAAATTCAGATACGGAATCCGTTAACAGAATACGTATTTCGTTTTGGTTGACCAATCCGAGGTTCTCTTCTGCTGCTGAGAGTTGCATTACAATACAGGCAGGAAATACGAAATTCCGTTGACGTATTTTCGTTCCGTTACGAACATTCGTTATATTGAAGTTAAAAAGCAAAGTACATTTATATTGGAGTTGATGCCTGATGGTAGTTTTTTTTAAGTCCGAAATACGGAACTCGTATTTCGGATACAAAAACAACTACCACATCGACTCCAATATTAACAAAGGTATTTTTGCTTTTTAACTTCATCATAACGAATGTTCGTAAAGTTACGAAAATGTTCCGAAACTAACGAAAATCCGTATTTCGTACGAATCCGAATTGAGTTTCGGATACGAATTAAGAAATATGAAATAATGGATATTACGAAACGGAAAAAAACGAAACGGAACACATTTTTTGACGGCGAACAAGTCTACTAGCTAGCTGTTTTTTGCAACCTGTCATAACACTTGAATGAAAAGTCATCAGCCAGCACACTTGACCGATTCAGCTCAGCTTCTACAGATCGCCTGGTCTGATAACAAAGGAATGGCTTGTATCCCCCCCAGGTTAATAAACAGAAGTTCCAGTCTAACAGAATAACTCCAGATCTGGGGGTACTAACTTATTAATAAGTATGTATATAGCTGTGTCTCTTCAAATTAAATCTGTACATTCTAAAAATTAGTGGTTTGAGGAGTTCCAGAGGCCTAAAAACACACATTGACCCTTCTGAGGCATCCATAACCCACAGATTGGTAAAGTTTAGTGTCTATCAGAAGCTAATTTGATAACAAGCTGATCTGTGGTTTATCTGGTGGTGTAATATGGAAATATAGACATATGTTTATTAATATAAATTGGACAGTTTAGGAGAGACACCGTAGAAGATCACACATGCTCAGCCTTCCTCCCTGACATTCTTGATTGGACTAGGGGCCGACTCAGGGATACCCCCTAGAGGACCCACAAAAAGCTGCTGCAGAAGGCAGCTGGAAAGATTTTGTTGTAACATCAAAAGAAGAGGCTAATAAACCATCAAAGGCATTGTTTAAGATTCTGAATTGTCACATCATTTGATGGGACAATTTCCGTTAAAAACATGTGTTTCCGTTAAAACACGTGGTGGCAGCTATTGTTGCTGTGTGTAAAAAGTTAATTGCAGAGTTAACCAACCCTAGCGATGATTGCTCTCTGTCTGCTGACCTTATATTGTTGTCCCATGAGCTGGAAAATATCTGTGCAGGGTGAGGCTGAGAGTGGTGTTGTCAAACCCATGTGATGGTTTGGTTGGATCACAACAGCGTATAGTCGCATTGTGGTGGTGATGTACAGTGGGTTCAGACTGGTTGCTACCATCACACCCCTCTCTCTCCTTGTACAGGGTAACTGGTCTTGTCTCCACCCTATTCTGTAATAAAGACCAATCACTGCTCCTCTCTCTCCTTGTGCAGGGTGACTGGTCTTGTCTCCACCCATCCTGTAGTTTCCTATAGTGGGTGGTGCCTGCAGGGCTCCTCCCACAGCTCTGCTCTTTGCACAGCCTATGTACAGCTTAGTTGTGAGGTCACTGTTACTTTTACAAGGTAATATTTGTCTTTGTAAAGGCATTTAGTGCACACAAGGTGGATATATTGTATATGCTTTGGTTACTTTGTATTTGAATGAATGTTTCTTTGCCCAGAGTTAAGCTTTAAGATTAATGTCCAGTCTGGTTCACTAACTGAATAAAAAATAAAAAAAGGAAGAGTGGAATTCTTTCAGTGATCAGCGGGCAGGTACATTGTGTTCTTCTCGGCTAATTGTAACTCTAATAAAGGAATAAAGACATTGATCAGTTTCCTGATGTTTATACAATAGAACTGGATAATGATGGCAGATCATGCGGTTGTAATTAAAGAGAGGGAATTACATTTACCTCAGCGTAGCGCAGGTGGTCCCGGCGCGCACTTAACTAAAACGTGATACTGACAGGTGCCGATTAATAATGGCAGTCACGCAGGCAGTGACAGAGTACAGCAATCAGTATATGTGACATACCGGGAGATTTCCTCTATATCAACACTTAGCATTCCCTGATATATATACACCAACCTGGTGACTTAACCCTTCCTACCCTACAGGTGTGTAAAGTTTATGTGGTAAAGCTGAAAACCTGACAAGGTTTAGTTTTCTACTCTAATAAAAGTTAAATGTATATCATTTATATAATATATATATTATATATAGTGCAATATAAATGGGTAAGCTGTATAAGTCCAGTATATTTTATTAAACATTATTTAAAGCTGAAGCTTAATCTGTTAATATTTTGCCTTCCCTGATTCCTCCTTTTCACCCTCATCAACATGCTAATGAAAATTTTAAATATAAAAGCATTATGAGAAGCTCACCGTGTGCATTGAAAACAAAGTAAGCGATTTCAGTCCAGGAGAAGAGCCGGTACAACTGTGCAAGACTGATGAGAAGGATGGAGTCAGATTGAACATTGTGGATTCCTGACCACTATTTAAAAAAAAAAAACAGTGTAACAGTCCTAGGTTCCTCTGACTATTAACACCTTCTCAGCCTGGTGCCAGTTCCTCACCTCACCAGAGGTATCCAAACTCCGGCCCTCCATCTGTTCTGCAATACAGGACCCCTAAGGTAAAGACAATTTTCTCCTCATTTTCTCTTTCAATAGAATTTGAATATAGCTGCATATCATCTACACCAGGGGTAGCAAAACTCTGGCCTTCCAGCTATGGCAAAACAACACACCCCGTCAAACATCTGCCTGTGGCCCTCATCCCTGTTTCAGGACTAGGGCAGCAACATGCTACATGTCAGATATGGAGCCTATCACTCCAAAAAAGCACTTCCCAAACTACTCCCCCAGGTGAGCTGAGACCTCACCCCAATCTAATCAATGGCATACACATTTACAACACAGGTTGTGGTGGGGTTTTTAGAGAGGACTCAGATGATTAGAAAATCATAGAAATTTATTGAAATTCATTAAAACATTTTTTTTTATATAATAAAAGTTAAAAACAATGCTCATATACATACATGATTCTTATGTCCCTAAACTTATTCCTAATTTTCACATTTCATAAATACTTCATACATGATTCATATCATACTGTACATAATCATAATTCATTGATTTTCGTATGCAGTGTTGTACCGCTTCATAAATCCCTACGCGTTTCGCTTGTAGGCTTCCTCAGAGGGTTATTTTGTGTTGTATATTTTCGGCACAAATCTAGCTGTAAATACATGATACATTGTTCATCAAAGTCTTCATCAATCATACATAATTTCATAATTCATTAATGATTCATATTTTACAGTTTTCAATGTTTCAATTTGTTATTTAGCTATGCAAATTCCTTCTTAGTGTGATTATATTGTACAGCCACTTAACTAGGGGTCAAGAATCATGAAGAGACCAAGCTCAAGGGGGACAGGACCAACTCTCGTCAAAACTCTGGCCTTCCAGCTGTGTTAAAACAACACACCCCATCAAGCATCTGCCTGTGGCCCTCATCCCTGTTTCAGGACTAGGGCAGCAAAATGCTACATATCAGATATGGAGCCTATATCCCCCAATGCTTTTGTAGCCCCTTCCACCCTAAGTGGAGCGGCTCTTTAAATTTAATGTTGTAGGTGCTGCAATCAGTCTGGCTGGTTTGTAGTCTATGATCCTTTGGTCATTCCTAGTTGTTCTGCTATTGATTGCACCTATTGGGGTGTGACCTTGCCAGAGAGTGGGGCAGCCAAAGGGAGAACATTGGGAGTGTCTATGCCTCACCAGCCAATCACTAGGAGTTTAATGGCAAGTGGTGCATGGTGGGGGAGTGTATAAATACTCAGGAATTGCCATGTGATCAGGGCAGTCCGGCCCCAAGCCTAGCCTGGGAGTGGGATGTACAAGGTCTGAGAATCTGACTAGGCCTTTAGCCTGTAGGAGGCCAGATGTGGACCCAGGTGGGGTCTGGAACTGTCTTGGAAGGAGAACTAGATGAGCCTTAAGACTGCTGGAGGTGCCAGGAAGGCCAGGGTGGCATGGACCTCAGGAACAAGTCTGGTGTCTTTCCAAGGGAAGATCTCAAGCACATCCTCTATCCAGCTGTGGTTCTACTACACAGTGCCATCTTCTGCTCAACTAAAGTACTCCTGCACTGTGGAAGCTGTAAGGGAATGGTGAGTCTGGAGTCTATTTTTGCCCACGGAGGTCTGTAGCCCTATACCCTCTCACCCAGTTTTGGCTGTTCTACAATAAAGCATCTAAAAAGTACTTAAAGTGACTGGCACCCAATTCATTGTTCACATCCCACCACCTGGCTAAGGATCCACCTTAAATGTCAGCCCTCCCTGCCCCTGTGGTTTACCACATGCCTTTGGGAGTCAGGGGGGCCCTACACTTTCTTATGACATGAAAGTTTCTATGTATGTCCAGGAGGACTCTGCTATCCACGTTTGATCAAATTTAGACCCACCCAAATTTAACAACCGCCATGTCTTTACCAAACGGACCATGATGGTGCTGAAGCTTTAAACTTCTGGAACTCACATTTACAAGATATAGAAAGAAGACATAACCTGATACAATGTGATTATACTCAACTAAATTTCTTCTCTATCCTCCCATTTAACAATCTTTTTATCTTCCTCGATCTCGCAGACTGTTTATTTTCGCCTTCTATTTTTTTTGCCAGCGAAATAAAATCTACCAGATTAACGCCTTGCTGGACGCTTTGGAATGTGTCCTGTTTCTGGCTGAGCCATTACCTTTGCTTATATTCTTCTCCTACGTCTTAACTGGAATCTCACAGCGTCTGCCCATCCAATTCTCCACGTGAGCTTAGAGTGTGTGCACGCAGGGAAAAAAAAGTAAACACTTGGAGGGGGTGCTTCTAGGCCTATGGCACAGTTCGGGTTGCTAAGGAAACGTGGATTTCCACGTTCCTATTAAGGACGCTTGCCATAGACCTGGAGTCTACTGTCTTACTAAAAGAAAAGAAGAAAAAATAAATAAATACCAATAATAAAAGCATAAGTAGGGTGACAATGATTTTGTATTATTGTTTAAATTTAACTATCATATATCCACCAAGTGAGAAAAAAATGAACCTAAACCAGGTTTTCGGGTAGACATTGGGTCTGGGTTAAGGTGGCCATGCACCTTACAACCATGGCTTAATCCAGTTTGGGTTTTTTGACTCTCACCTGAATTGTTTCATTGATTAATGAGTGATTATCCAGGTGAGATAAAAGGGGGAAGGCTGGAGCATGCTCCTGCTCTGGCCTGGGACTCAGACAGCATGCTGAGAGAGCTACAAGTTGGAGGTGTGTGAGTAAAAGGTTGTGGAAAGTACTTTGGTGTTGTGCGGTGGCTGAGATAAGCTCACCACCTAGTAGAGAGGAACCTGCCTGTTTAGTCAGAGCCTGGATGGCAAGGATTTATGTTCTTTTTTTTATTTTGTTTTTATTTATATGTATGTATGTATGTGTGTGTATATATATATATATATACTCCCAATAAATATACTGTGACTTACATCTCACCAACATTGAGACCATGAGTTTAAATCCCACTCCAGGTATCAGTGACTGACCTGATGTACAATAGCTAGAAATAAAATATCCAAGAGTATCCATATTAAAAATCTGCAAATGAAATAAAGAATCTTATGGGTTGCTCTTAAACCCAACCAAGCTATACCACCAAATATATGTGGATATCCTCCCAATTATTTGAGTTCAGGCGTCTCCTGTGCTCTTCCCATCTTGTGGTGAAAGTTTGGAAAAGGCCTAGTCTGATGGTGACCCTGTGCATGAAACCAGCTCCATAAAGATATGGTTTGATGAGTCCTGACTACAACCCTACTGACCACCTTTGGGATCAATTGGAATTCCATTGGAGAGCTCATCCATCAGTGCCTGACCTCACAAATGGGCAATATTCCCATAAAACAAGCTTCAGTATGATGTGCTGTCTCTTTAGATAACATGTGGTGCTTTAGGAATACTTTGTCATTTATGATTTGTTGAGTTTGATGAGTCTCAAACATCGTCCCACAGACACCCTCTAAATTCTTCTGGAAAGCCTTCCCTGAGGAGTGGCTGCTGCTATAATCATAAAGGGGAATAAACTCTGTATTAATGGCCAGGGTTATGGAATGGGATGTCCAACAAGCTCATATATAGTTGTGATATACAGGTGTCCACAAACCTTTGGTCATATACAATCCTTCACAGTTTTACAGCTGATTCGGCAAGTTAAAGATCAATGTGTAGAGTTTTCTCTATTGTCCGTTTTGTCCTATGAAGATGCAAGTACTATATCCTCCTTATGCAGCAGATACACCGTATTGCCCCAATCAGCTTTAATTGGACATTTTCATATCACATTTTCCTTAAATCTGAACTCCGTCCTTCCCTTCAGTCTTCTATCTAACCTCCATCCTTCCCTTCAGTCTTCTATCTGACCTCCGTCCTCCCCTTCAGTCTTCTATCTGACCTCCTTCCTTCCCTTCAGTCATCTATCTGACCTCCTTCCTTCCCTTCAGTCTTGTATCTGACCTCCGTCCTCCCCTTCAGTCTTCTATCTGACCTCCGTCCTTCCCTTCAGTCATCTATCTGACCTCCTTCCTTCCCTTCAGTCTTGTATCTGACCTCCGGCCTTCCCTTCAGTCTTGTATCTGACCTCCGGCCTTCCCTTCAGTCTTCTATCTGACCTCCGTCCTTCCCTTCAGTCTTGTATCTGACCTCCATCCTTCACTTCAGTCTTGTATCTGACCTCCATCCTTCCCTTTAGTCTTCTATCTGACCTCGGGCCTTTTCCTTCAGTCTTGCACCTGGAATGAAATGGCTTCCTCTGATGTCACTGCACACTGGGAGCTTCTCACAATGTGCATCAGAAGCTGCAGCAAGTCAGATAGAGCCGCCTCATTCCCTGGCTGGAGGACATCCAGCATTATCTAGCCTGACTTTCCCTGGTTCACCCCTTTATTCATTAGATTTCAGTTCTTTCAACCATAGAGGCTCAGCATCTCATGTGACCCTTACCTAGGGTTGTCCGCATGCAAATATAGCCTAGGGACACCCATTCTTCCAGACTAATATCCACCCAACAAGGCATTTTGATATTTTCCTAACTCCTCCCAAGAGTCAGCCCACTGCTTGTATCAGGGCTGAGGGCTCTTGAGAGAAGTACCAAGGCCGGGTGCTGTGATGTTTTCAGGAAGCTATTTACAGCACCCTGCCAGACCCTCCCACCAACTATGATCTGCTTGAATTCCATAGGGAAGTACAGAAACCCATTGATGATGATGTCAGTGGGTCTAACATTAGGTATGTAATGAAAACAGACATTTTTTTTTTAGGTATTAATTATTAACATGTTGATGATCGATGAAAGGAGAAAACAGGAAATAATTAAATAATAAATGATTTAACTCCGCTATAAACTAAGAAACTAATATATAGGCATACATGAGTATGTATCTATCTATAATTCCCAGAATTTTTTAATAAAACATCCCAAAAAATATTATTTAAAAAAATAGTTAATTATAATTTATTTAGTTTTTTTTTTTAATAATATTTTCTGGGAAGTTCTATTGCCCTGGCTTTATGGTCCTCTTAACAGCTCGGGGATTTTCTCTTTTCGGTGTCAGTACTTGTCTCAGCCGGTTCTATAATCTCAGGGTTGTCAGATAAAGTAAAATTGTACAATTACACACGTGCAGACTACTGTAATAACTGTGTGCAGATTCCCTTTCTGAGCCATCACAGCTGCGCGGGCTCGGTTCAGCAGGTGTCTGGGCTTTGGCACTCAGATAAATAACTTAATAAGAACGGATATGTGTGCTGACGCCGGGCTCCAAATGAGATTCGATAATTTGGCTTCATTCAGCCGACGCCCGCGCCTTTATAGTACAAATGATCCCTTGGTATCGTTGCCAAAATTTTAATAAATTGCCCACAACGTGTTAGTGCAGGTGTTTAAAAGTCTGTAACGGTTCCCTGGTCGGGAGTGTTGTGATAAGCTTCCAAAATACCCAAGCCAACATAAGTTAAAGAAACCTTGTCATCAATTTAAAAAATGGCGGGTTAAAGTACAAACAGTGTTTTTTAAATGCTTCCTTGCAGAATTTTCTTTTTGCAGAATTTTTTTATTCATTTGCAATATGCATTTCAACCTTCTAAAAAATCTGACTACTCCAGGAAGAGTCAATGCCCTAGTACAGCACCCTCCCTCCTTTTATGTCACAGTTATCTCCTCTTCTGGGAGTGTCTAAATACTCTCTGTGCTGGCACAGCTCCTCCACCACTCAGCTTTCCTCCCTTCATAAACTTTTATGTAGCAGCCAGGGGGGAGAAGCAAAGGGGAATACTTGAAGGAAAGCTCTGAGTCTGCTGGGGCTGCTGACTAGCGATGTGTAGAATATACCTGAGTTCGGCTCAGGGCGGGTTCGGCATTCTTCACTTAAGTCAACGGGAGCCATATCTTATATATAATTAATGGCCATTCTCTAGGTGCCGAATCTGAACCCCATTAACGTCAATAGGACGTCAATATAAAAATATAGAATTCCTTTAAATTTCGGGCTGTGACTGTGAAGAGGCACATCTGTGTGCCTTATTGTATCTTCAATCAAAATTGGTTTATTAGCGGGGAAGGTTTAGAACTTTTCTGCTGTGTTGATACTGTTTCTATCAGACAAAAAGAACCAGAAAACAAGCTTCAGTATGATGTGCTGTCTCTTTAGATAGCACATGGTGCTTTGGGAATCCTTTGTCCTTTATATATATATATATATTTTGACGACCCCCGATTTTTGGGGGATGTTTTTAAGTTTAAAAACCCGTCTTATACGCCGGCAAATACGGTAATATATATATATATATATATTTATTATTATATACACAATATATAGATAGATAAAATAAAGTTACCCCAAACCATTGTGACTGGAGCAAAAAAATATTAAAATATTGTAGTTTTAGTCACCGTTTGACAGAAAGTACTCTGAGCTCTCAGAAGTGCTGTACTCAACTGGTAAGGGGTTAGAGAGGTAGGCCCCTTTCACATGGGTGGTCCGATCGGGTCCGCCTGTCAGTTGTTCAGGAGGACCCAATTGGATGCCCAATGCTAGTCTATGGGCAGCCGGGTCTAAATGGACTCTGGCCAGGTCCAGAAAAATAAATTTAAGTGTTCCGTTTTAACAGACCTGATCATGCCAGATCGGGGGTAATCTGATGTAAATGGACACATGACATCTGATCCATACCACTTCTATCGGGGGGGGGGATCCCCTCCTGATCAGCCATTGTGAAGGGGCAATCTCACCCCAGAATTCCTGCACTGTCAGATAACCATTCTGGCCATTCACTTTCTTTTACTTCTGGTCAGAGACTGAGATGAGAACCCTGCACTCTTTGAGGTTAGATAGTGTGCAGGAAAGGAATTACCCATTTTACCGGTTCACTTTATTAGGGATACTCTGCAATATTGCTTCTCCAGGCAAACTGACAAAGAGGTACAGATCCCTACTTTCCGCCGGCTTCGGGGAACATTCTTTTGCCGCAGAAATTTGTTGCACACTTTTGCACCAGACGCGCCTACACTCTCCTACGCCGAATAGGCAAAGAATAAAATGAGTTTTGTTTTGACTTGTTTCTAAGTATCAGGAATAATGGCGTTCTGGAGGACATGAAAATGAAAGTCATTTTAGCACATTCAGCCAAACATGAAATGAATCCCGCTCACCGGTTGCAGCAGAAGCAAAAGGTCAGAATCTGCCATTATGCACAGAGGATAGAACCGTCGGCCTGACCTAAATTAAGTCCATTAAACAAGACATTAATGCTGCTGCAATTGCAGAGGACATTATTGTAGTGCTGTTACCAGAGGCACTGCTTCATGTGTAAACGATGGAGAAAAAAGCTCAAAGACCACATCAGCCGCTTGTTTTTGGGGGGTTTCTTTTACTTTTAATGATAGCTAGCATGAAGCTCCGCCTTCTTCTGCCATCAGGATATTGATTGACAGTGGAGGTTGGAGCGAAAGGCAATATAAAACGTTTCTTAGAAAGTATGTATGGCCAAAACATTTTTTTCTGTTCTGGAAGTGGTAAAGGTTTAGAAACATGGTCAGCAGTGCCGTAACAATCGCCATAGCGACCCAGGCGGCCGCTATGGGGCCCGGGCACAGGGTCCTCCTCTTACATCACTGGCCAGCGACCTAAGAGCAGGTGGGGCCAGTGATGTAAGAGGAGGCGGGGCCCGTCGATAGAAGAGGAGGTGGGGCCTGGGGACGGCAGAGGAGGCGGGGCATGGAGCATTATAGTTACAGGGAGGGAAAGTGTAAGGGTTACAGGTAGGGTTAAGGCTACATGTAGAGTAAGTGTTGGTTTTACAGGGTTCGCATTACAGATTGGGTTAGGGTTACAGGGATTGTTAGGGTTACGGGAGGATGTTAGAGTTACAGATAGGATTAGGGCCATAGGTAGAGTTCAGGTTACATGGAGCATTAGAGTTACAATAGAGTTACATGGAGGGAAAGTGTTAGGATTACAGTTAGTGTTAGGGTTAAATGTAGAGTAAGTGTTAGGTTTACAGGGTTAGGGTTACAGGGAGGGTGTTGGGATAGGGTTATGGGTGCAGGATTAAGGTGGCAAGACCCTTTAGGCACATTAGAGTTAGGGTTAAAGATAGGGTTAAGGTTATATGGAGCATTGGTGTTGCAGGTAAGGAAAGTGTAAAGTGTAAGTGTTAGGTTTACAGGGTTAGGGTTACAGGGATTGTTAGGGATACAAGGAGGTTGTTAGAGATAGGTTTATGGGTACAGGTTTAGGGTCACAAGACCTTTTGGGCACATTAGGGTTGTAGCGTCAGGGTTAAAGGTAGAGTTGGGGTTACATGGAGCAGTGTAGTGCATGTTACAGGGTGGGAAAGGGTTACAGGTAGGGTTAGTGTTAGGGTTACATTAAGGGAAAGTGTTAGGTTTACAGGGTTAGGATTACATGGATTGTAAATTTTATAGGGAGGTTGTTAGGATTAGGGGTTGCAGATAGAATTAGGGTTACAAGACACATTAGAGTTATAAGGTTAGGATAATAGGTAGATAGGATAATTGGTAGTTGTAATGCATGGTAACTGTTAGGGTGACATATTTAGTGCTAGAAGTTGGATTGGGGTAACAAGGGAGCATTAGGGTAAGTTTGTTGGCTCTGAGTCCTGCCATAGCCAATCTTCTGGCACTGGAAATTTAATTTTTTTGGTTAAGGCTGCTTTCATTGACAGCAGGAAAGACATCATACATCCATTCCATCCATTGCATTTTTATCATTAGATCATCTGTACTCGCAGTCTGCCAGGCAGAGTTTGCAGTTGGTCCACAGACTGCCAATAACCCCAGGAGGCCACTGATAAGTGTAACCAAAGGCCCCAGAAGTTGCTTGGTGGATTAGGCCAGCCTGCCAGGTTAAAGCAGATTTTTGAGCGTACAGGCTAACGTCCCAGCGCCGCGGCTGTGATCCGCAGTATCGAGTATTAAATTGGGTAAAACAAGCCTGAAACGATGCATTTCATATTTATAATGCGTTTTAATGAGCATTTACAACATTTCCACCTTTAAGATCTAATTTAGAACCCTCAAGACGGCCGTTACCATAAAATGCAGTTATTTTGTAATATGCGGTATAATATTTTTTTTCTTTCTATTTGTCAGGAATAAACAGCGTCTCGTAAAGTAATGGGCTCGCTGGCCAGGTTTGGCTTTTCAACGACTTTCCAACATAAAAAAGGAGTTTGAGCGATGCGTAAGACAAAACATAAAAAGAGATAGACGGCGTATTTTAAACCACTGTCCACGTGCATCCGAGGTCTAGCTTCCCATCGTAGATATCCTTTTCTTTTTATCCCTTCCAAAGCGTGATGGAACACACGCACTTACAGGGGACTTAACAGATGTAAGAAGGGCTATCCAAACTGCAAACTAGGTCACTGAGTTCCGCGATCCCGGCTTTCTGGTCAGATGTCCTTATTTTATTTTTTTTACTTATGATTAGAGCACAGTTCCCGAGTCCACTTGCTTACGATTTGACCTTCTCAGATGTAGCTAGGATTTCGACTTCAAAGGGCATATGAGTTTTGCTTCTCAGAAATCCAGGGGCACTGATGCCAGTAATCCCTATGCCAAACAGGATTTTAGCCAGAAAAAATTGTATTTTGAACACAAACTCCTTTTTTTTTTTAACCTTCTGAGCGGCACTGCGGAACATTTTTCATCAAGTCAGACTTGGCTGGCAGATAAAAATAAAAAAAACTCATCTCGCGTTTGATAAATTCAGTTTATGGGCTGCCAATATCTCTCGTTTTGTCTCCAATTACAATTAGGTGTAAGAGTTATTCTGGAATATTTCAGAGAGAGGTGGTTATAGGTATTTATTTATTTATTTGTGGTGGCATTGGCCCGCCATGACTTTCAAAAGGACATTTGTTCCCTTCTAAATAAGACATCAGGCCCTGTTATGGATTATTTCAAATAAATAATTGATTAATTGCTCGGAGGTCCATGGAATGGAGCCCAGATATACCGCAGGTTCCTGGCTGTGTTATTAAAAAATAACTAGCCAATCCAAAGAGGCCTGGAGGGGTTTGTTGCATGCTGTTTTGCTGGACATGCTTAAATCAAATCATGTAGAATTTAATAGGAACTTAACCCGTCCATTGTTGACGGGACTTGTTGACGCAGAAAATCGGCAAAGGGTGACATGATGAAGAATTCACTTTTCAGGAAAGGTTGCTGCAGCAGCAAGATTAAAAAAATAAATAAAAATGTCCTGAGGTGTAAAATCAATAAGTTGATTGCTTGCGCGGCCATTTAGGTAACCCATTATTGCCATATTCAGCACACTTTTTTCGTAATTCTTTTTAACAAAACAGAATTGCCCAAGTTGTCCTGGGAAAGTTCAAAATCTCAACTTGGAGCTCACATGGGGCTCAGCACTCCCTGATCACCTTCCATGTCACATTGCTGGGTGCCTGAGTGGAAAGCCACCAAGCACTAGAGCTGCCCTGTGGGAGAATGAGAAGCAAGTCGCATGACCTTCCATACCCGGAAGTACTGCATTTCCCTCTTTCCTCCCATTGGCTGAAGAAAATGGCAGGGGTATGAAGTATAAGCTGCTGAAGGGGCCACCTCCATGTGAGCTTTCCTTTTTGGGCAAAGCATTGGTTCACTTTAAAGTGTAATTCCACTTTTGCCATCAGACTGGGATAACACCTGTTTATATATATATATATA
>NW_017307430.1:426857-461270 GCF_000935625.1 Nanorana parkeri | reverse complement strand
TATATATATATATATATATATACACACATATACACACATATACACACATATACACTATATTGCCAAAAGTATTGGGATGCCGGCCTTTATACGCACACAAACTCTAATGGCATCCCAGTCTTAGTCTGTAGGGTTCAATATTGAGTTGGCCCACCCTTTGCAACTAAAACAGCTTCAACTCTTCTGGGTGTAGAAGTGTGTCTATGGGAATGCTTGACCATTCTTCCAGAAATGCATTTGTGAGGTCAGGTACTGATGTTGGACAAGAAGGCCGGGCTCGCAGTCTCCGCTCTAATTCATCCCAAAGGCGCCCTTGCGGCTGGAGGTGCAAGCCAGTCAAGTTCCTCCACCCCAAACTCCCCCATCCATGTCTTTATGGACCTTGCTGGACCTTGCTTTGTGCACTGGTGCGCAGTCATGTTGGAACAGGAAGTGGCCATCCCCAAACAGTTCCCACAAAGTTGGGAGCATGACATTGTCCAAAATGTATTGGTGTGCTGATGCCTTAAGAGTTCCCTTCACAGTCTTCATGCCAGTCTGATGATGTCACCGATCCTTCTGATGATGTCACAGATCCTTCCTCTTCTCCAGTGGGTGCCACTCTCTCCAGGAGTACTCTGAGCCCAGGACAGTTTGACGACTTTAGTAAAAAGTCACAGGTCCTTCTTCTTTTTGTCCATTGTTGGTTATGCATTGAGCCTAAACACATGTGATGGATTGGCAACAATACTGCGGACCCATGCCAGTAGGATAAGACACCCTCAGAGGATGGGTCCCGGCCTCATAAGAAGAGGATTTTTAGGAAGTGTGATTTTAGTAAAAATAATTGTAGACTAAGAACCAAATCAAATTTTTCTGCTGAAGACTGTGGGGTCAAAGAGGTCCATCATAGTGCAATTCTGATGTGGCAACAAAGCCTCTTTGAAGGACACCAATCACTGTGCCCATTATACAGCGCACCCAGACTGCTACATGCAGGAGCTTTAGAGGTGACCGCTGAGCACAAAACATTGCCAAGGCACAAACGGCCCAACTGAGGATTGCAGGTGGGCTTTTTAATGCGCTTTCCTCAGATATCATGCCTGGAAAGTCATATTGATGTCAATGAGCCCCAAAGGAAACATTGTAAGACACAGGAATGGAAAATAGCCTTTTAAAATCCACCAAACTTTTATTTTTATTGGCAATCATGTAGAAAATGTAGAAAATCATATCCTTATATACCTTTTCAGTACGGCGCCAGAGTGTAGAGCCGCACAAACCTCTGAGCAGAACACACACACACAAGTTGTCTTCTGAAAAATGATTTGTGTTCGAATGGAATATTTTTTTAATGAGCATGAATGACTGCATATAGAAAGAGCTCAGGGCTATGAAGATATTGTGCTATTAAATGTTTATAAACTAGTTCTCTCCCCGCACATTCCCGCGTGTCACCAACAAAGCTGCCTTCCATTTTATCCCAGCAAAAAAACACAGGCGGAAAAAAAAGTTCAGCGGATGTCAAATGGTGATGGAGCAACGAAAGCCGGCAGGATGAAACCGTGGGATATCTGAGAATTTTATTTCTGATTTTGTTTTTGTTTTATTCACAGCAAGATTGCGTTTTATTACTAGTATTCCAATTTAACTACTTCAGGACTGCCGGATGTAATGTACATATACGTCCTCATCCTGAAGTGGTACTAAGATCATTAGGAAGCTATGTACCAGTGGCGGAACTATTGCCATAGTGACTCAGGCAGCTGCTATAGGGCCCGGGGCACAGGGGGGCCCGGCCAGGACGAAGAACCAAAGGGGTACCCCTGATGCCGTGTGGGCCGCCTGGGTCACTATGTAATTGCGGGCTGCTGGCTGTCACTGTCGGCTGTGAGGAGGAACGGGCTGCTGTTCAGATCACTGACAACCTGTCAGTGATCCGTGCAGCGGCGCGTTCCTCCTCACAGCCGCTGCAGAGCCAGTGACAGCCAGCAGCTGCAAAAGAGGAGGCTGGGCTTGGCATCGGCAGCGGAGGAGCAGGCAGGGCCCGGCATCGGCAGCGGAGGAGGAAGCAGGGCCCGGCATTGGCAGCGAGGAGAAGGCGGGGCCGGCGACGGAAGAGGAGGTGGGGTCTGCCAGCGACCGCGGAGGAGGCAGTGCCCGGCAGTGGATCGGCGCTGACAGGTAAGAGGTGTGCAGGGGTGTGACCAGCCCACCTGAGACCCTGCAGAGCCCACCATAGCGAGTCTCTGCAGGGTCACTCTCAGGTGGACTGTTTTCGATCTCAGGTGGGCTCTGCAAGGGGCGTAACTAGAAATCACAGGGCCCCATACAAAATGTTGTTATGGGGCCCCGTGATTTCTAGTTACGCCCCCTGCTATGTACAGCACCCTGCCATCCCCTCCCACCAGCCATGATCTGCCTGCATTGCAAAAAGAAGCACAGAGACCCAATGATGACATCACTGGGTCTAAAATAAGGTATTTCATGAAAATGGAAAAGGTTTTATTTGAAAATGGTATTATAATGTTGTCGAGGGAGGAAAGGAGTAACCAGGGAAGGCAAAATATTGGGCAGATCGCACGTCAGCTTGGAAATAGTTTATTTTTGTTACACGTTAATGCTTGTAAAGTCGGCGCTGTCCCCGAAATTCGTTTACATGTTTCAAAGCGAGAATAACAAACAAGGAAAAGTACTCATTATATGTGACATCTGTCAAACAGTTAATACAGTTTATTTCTCTGTCCCTGAAGCGGTATGTATATGCAGTGATGGAATTCTCATTTGTAACTAAAAGGGAGAGATGTATCTGTTTATTTGATTGACAATTTCGCTGGCTTTTAGCTGTAATCATATCACAGAGTGCAGGTTTGGGGAATTGACGGGAGACGGCAATTTTTGTGTCAGCACTATTGTAAACTTGCCTTTTATTTTCCAAGTTGATTTGAGTCGGTGAAGAGACATTTGCATTTAAATGGACGCCGCCGCAAGAATAATCACCATTTTTCATTTGCCATTCCAAGGTCCCGTTGAGGGTCACAGGTTGGCAGGGATGGCTATACCAAGCCTGCTTGTGGCTGACCACAGACCCAAGCTCTTTTCTGGGCAATCCAAAGTGGATCCTTCCTACATAACAGATCCAATGGGACCACCTGGGGGTAAATTGTCATTAGAGGGGCAAACAAAACCTAAAGACAGTGGCAGGCCTAAGGAACAAAGGACCCTGGTGCAAGATTTCTCCTCTGCCTGCTTGGCTCTCCACTCTCATCTCCCACTGCCTGTTACTACGAACGTGGCCCAGAGTCTGAGTTGGAACCCATTGGACCCCACCCTTCGCTCAGAAGCTCGTCGGACCCACTTACTCCTGGCCCCCAGGACCCTGCACTGCCACATATTTCATCATTGAGGGGTACCCAGGACCAGATCTCATTGCCCCCCCCTCCCCGGTGCACCCCCCAGACTTGAGCCCTTAGGGTTAAAGTTGATCTCAAGGGTAATCCATCTCACCCCCTCTAGCTAATCCCCCAATTAGAGTTAAAAAAAACTACCTAAATGGCCCAATTACTTATCAAAAGGTCACGATTCCTCTATCTTCCGAAATGAAAATGAGAAGGGTTATCTTCTGGTTCTTGCAGACATTGCTGCCTGGGGACATAAGCACCTACACTTGTCTGTCCTTTGGCAGGGTTCTTACAGGTCTAGAAGATGCTCCAGTAATCTCCAGGAAACTGACAAGCTTGTGGGCATTCCGTCACGTGTGGTCCCGTGCTCAGCATAATAGGCAAATACACCTTTGGCTGGTGGATGCAGAAAAATGCGCACCAGTACCCCCTGCGCATGTAATGATGTGCACACACACTGGCATACACAAGTATTGGCTTGCTCATTGGCATCAGCTGGCCTATTTAAACCAGCATGGAGTCTGGGTAATGGCTGACTGCTCTTCAGCTTGTTCCTGATTCCTTGTGACCCAACCTGCTACTTGATTGCCAAAGATGACTTCCTTGGCTTGTGATCTGACCCTGCTTCTGCCTACTGATTCTGCTTCTGTCTACTGATTTGGCGCCTCATTACTGCTTCTCTGTGTCCGACCTCAGCTTGTGACTTTGACCCTGATCTGGCTCGCGATTTGGCACTGCTTCATCTGGATGGTATTGACTCAGGCCTGTGTTCCCGACTTAGCATCTGTCTCCTGTTCCAGTACCCTGCTATGTTCAGCGCATCATCTTGATCCTGTGGTTGCCTTACCTGGTCTTCACATCCGAGCATCTGCACGGTCTTCATTGACCTGCATTCAGGGCCCTTGTGTGTTCCTGCATTCTCACTCTGTTTGTCAACACTTCCAGGGGACTTGGACAAGGTCTTTAAGTTTAGCCTTGCTCTGCTCAACTTGGTTTCCCATCAGGTACATGACAAAATTTAGGCAGATTTATGAGGATGTCACAACAAGGGGTGCCAGTAAGACCCTCTGGTGGTCGGCCCAGACTGTGCTATTCTACGATCCTGGAAGAGGCACTGTGGAGGGCCACACGACAGCAGACTCAGGTAAGTAAAAACCTTTTTGCAAAAGATTGTGACTGGATGGAAGAGATTCAATGAGAGGGGGGCAGGGCGATTTTCCCAGAGATTGTGTTTAAACAACCACTTACAGTTATAATTAAGTAGATGTTCTACACACTGGTGATCTCAGATAGTGGGACATTTTACCATATTACAGGAAGAAAGACTGACAACTCTACTGAAAGTGGCTGTTTCTGCTTCTTGTAGTCAACACCTTTTGCTGAAAGGATATACTGCATAAAGAAGAGGAAGGATGGAAAAAAAGGAGAGGTGAAGAAAAAGGAAAGGACAGAAAGGGAAAGGAAAAGAAAAAGAAGGGAAAGAAATGGAAAGGAAGAGAAGGAAAATTAAATTAAGAGGCAATAATTTAAAATGAAAGTAAGGGAAAAGAGAGGAGAGGAAAATGAAGGCAAAGGGCAAAACTAGAATAGGAAAAGACAGACAAGGAAGGGAAAGGAAAGAAATAGAAAGAAAGGGCAAGGAATGGGAAAGAAAGGAAGGGAATGGAATGGGAAGTCAGGGAAATTAAGAGAAAGGACAGAAATATAATGGGGAAAGGAAAGGAAAGAAAAAAAGGAAAGAGGAAATGAAAGGAAAAGGAAAAGGGAAAGAGGAAAGGAAAAGGAAAAAGGAAAGGAAAAGGAAAGGAATGGAAAAAGGAAAGTAAAGCAAAGATGAAAAGAAAAAGAAAAGGAAAAAAATTAAAGAAAAGGTGAAAGGAAAGAAGGAAGGGAAGATGGAAGGATTCTAAATTAGCTTAATGCAATCACAGGTTAGTCAGCCACGTAAGACCTCTGTATAAGCATTTCTCTCCTATTTTCTTTCATGTGATTTATAAATGTCAGGACAAATCTCTCCCCCGCTGTGGATATTAATGTTGTGCCCTATTTATCAAGCCAAAGCCAAGAAAATATCTTCAGAAGACAGGCGTAATTACAAAGTATTTACAATGCACAGGTACACTGGAACGATGACCGCATCTACCTGGAAGCCGCAGAGCAGAAAACATAACCGCAGCTTGTCACTGAGCAATCAGATTGACCGGGCACCTCGGCTGCTCTTCCTCCCACATAAATCCTGTTTAATTGCACTCTGATTGTGCCTTAACATTTAATTTCCCCAAAGGGACTGGATGATCCATCCTGTCGTGTTACCCTTCTTTTTATTGCTTTTATCAGCTGTGGCCTGTCAGCTCTTCTGTGTTTGAGAGTCAGGCAGAAGTGCCGAGAGAAAGTAAATTAAAGAACAAGACTGTGAGAGATAAAGAAGTTAGAGTCCAGACAGATGATGTTGTATTTAAAAGGGACTTCCGGCCAAAAAGAAAAATGCCTTGCGAGCAGATATAATGACTGCAGCTTAACCATAAAATATATCGGTATTGAGCAGCCGACCCTTTCATATGTCAGAGTCCTCCATCAAATAGATAGAAACCCTAATTGGATGACATTTAGGGGTCTTTTTATAAAGCTGTGAATGTGACTTTGGCTATATATTCCCTAGTGGTGAATCAATCACCGTCATTTATAATGCATGCACCTGGACATTTCACCTGCAGTGAATAGTTTGCTGAATGTCAGATTCACTGCATTATAAATCTCCCCCCTGTTTTCTAAGGCTGGCCATACACATTAAAAACCATTGCATGACTTTCATTGTGCGATGGTTGTAAGGTGATTCAAATTTCGTACAATCTGAGGGGAGGGCTTCTGAAGTTTGCATTGCTGAGCGGGCAGTGTCCGCTTGCGCACAGCGGCCCGTGTGGCATTCGTCTCCCGAGCATGACACCAACCCGCCCAAAATCTTACGATTTTCGGCAGTTTTTCAAGCGTGCTCAGAAGGCGAATGTTGTGCGACCGTACAGTAGAAGCGGTCGCACGCTGCCCATACACCTGCCGATTGTCGTACGATCGCGAGATCACCCGCGATTATCATACGATAATCGGCAGGTGTATGGTCACCTTTAGTCCTGTGCATCATATACAATTTCTATTTGTTGTTATCCCCCCACAAAAACTGTGCAGGCATTGGGGACTCAAGGCGGAGAGCTTCCCGGCCAATCAGCATCAAGCCGCCTGTAACACCTGTCTCCTTGCTGATTGGTAGGGAAGCCAGCTTCCCGGGCGATCAGCATCGAGCATGCTTCCCAGCCAATCAGGAAGCTGGGAGGCGGGTCATTACTTGCCGCCCAGCTTCCTGATTGGCCGGGGAGCCAGCTCCATTCTGATTGTCTGGGAAGCCGGTTTCCCGGCCAATCACAATCGAGCCGGCCAAACAACATGGAGCCGGCTTCCCGGGCAATCAGGAAGCTGGGTGGCATGCCATTGCCTTGGAAGCCTGCCAACGGAAGCACCTGTATCGGTACTCTGTATCGGCGAGTACCGACAGCAAAATATTGGTACTCGTACTCGATACCAAAAAACCAGTCTCGGTGCATCTCACTTTCTAAAACAATTCATCCCCACACAGCTACCTCCTCATGTATCACTTGCCCCTCCCTTTTAGATTGTAAGCCCTCAGGGGCAGGGCCCTCCTTACCATCTTGTCTTGAATTGTATTGTGATTGTAATGTCTTCCTTATATTGTACAGCCCTGAGGCAAACTGTTGGCGCTCTATAAATCCTGTATAATAATAATAATAATCCCTACTTCTTAGTAATTCTTCATGAAAACCTCACAAATATAAATATATATAAGACACAAACATAACTGACCTCCACCTGTGACCGAAACATTTTCTCTTTCTGTCTTTTATTCACAGCAGCAGCCGAGAACACTTTAACAGGTAATTAAACCTTCACAAGTTGCTTGTTGGACAAAATGTACAGTAACAACTAAAACTGTACAAAAAAAATCTCCAAAAAACAATCACCGCCAGGGGAGATAAGTGAACGGGCGCTCGCGGATCATCAAACATCCAAATATTTTTACATCCAATCTCCAGAAAAAGCTACGGGCTTTTCTCATCTCCTCTGCCATGTTTGCTTTGATGCTGCAGGCCATGAAAAGGTCTTATTTTGCCATTAACGAGCTGCCGGCTATTGGAATGGAATTAGTAACAATAACGGCGCAAAGGTTTAGGTTAAAAAAAAGAGAAAAAAAGTAAAAAAAGAAAAAAAACTAATCCTGTTTGCAGGTGACAAAGTTGGCACGTTGGCTCTTGGAAGCGCGCCGTTTCAGATACAATATGTTCCAGAACACAATTTCCTTTCATAATTCACTTCCACAGATGTACATTCAACAATTACGTAGCTTGCCTTTCCCCCCCTGCAGACAGGCACAGCGCAGAGCAATATGCTTTCTGATAGCATTTCAAATCCTCAAAGTAGCTCAGAAACACTTTTAATATCACTCGAGTGGTTCTTTTGGCTGAAATCAATCTTTGCCGGTGAAACAATCGCGTGTTTTTATTTATTTATCATTTCTTTGCTACTCTGTTTCCACTACACCATCAATGCTTTCTGCTTGTAAGACGAGGAGAGTTGGTTTTTGTTGCAAAGATACACAAAAAATAAGTCACCCCCTGGAATTAGCTCAGCAAATAGGTCAGAGCGTTCTATTGGATGATAGGTCTAGGTTCTGCAATCTTATGTGCCCAAAAAATGAGGTCAGCTGATACCTGAATATACTGAATGACCAGGTTTTTCCATCAATGGATTTTTCCTTCCCTGATGGCACATCGGGCATATTCCAAGATGGCAATGTGTTTGTTGATAATGCGCTGGATAAATAAACAAAAGTGCTCTATCATAAACTAAACTAAGGGGTCTATTCACCCCTAGCTCCTAGGGGCCTTTTTACTAATGAGATGTTGGGGCCAAAAAGCAATAAAACTAGGATGTAGTCGGGGAGATTGAAAAACAAGCAGCCTTGAACACCCTAAAAATGTTGGAAAACTAAGATAGAACGGTGGGATCTGGTGGAACTTAAGGTGCCCATACACTGTCCCGCGATCGTATGATAATCGCAAAGTGTATGGAAGACGTGCAACCGTTTTTACTGTACGGTTGCACGTCTTTTGTCCAAGGAGCATGCTAGAAAACCAGCCGAGAATCGTACGATTTTCGGCTGGTTTTTAGCATGATCGTAAGATCAATGCTGCACGGGCCGGTGTGCGACGTGCACACTGCCCGTTCAGCATTGCGGTCATCGGAAGCCCGCCCCTCCAAGATGGGCAGATTGTACGTTTTTTAATTTACTTTACAACCATCGCAAGTCTAAGGTCTTGCGATAGTTGTAAAGTGTATGGCCACCTTTAGAGGGAACTGGTGCAACTTACAGGGACCTGGTTGGACCGGGTGGAACATGGGGGGACATGGTGGGACCTGGAGGGACATGGTAGGACCTGGAGGGACATGGTGGGACCTGGAGGGACATGGTGGGACCTGGAGGGACCTGGTGGGGCCTTGTAGGACTGGCAGTCGAGCTAAGAGTGCTCAGGCAACAGCAGAAGCAAACATAAGGCAGAAACAGCCCAAGCTAAACAATCAAAAATAGGACTGAAATTCTGACATGGCAGACATGAGACATTTGATTTTATGATTCAGTCCAAATCTAACACATCATACGAATTTCAGGATCAATTCTATTTGTAACATACTGTGGGGGGAATTTATCAAAGCACTTACGACAGTTTTAGCTTCTTAGATCATTTTTTTAAATGTGCAAATCTGTCTTTTAACATGTGCCCCTGTTTTCTTCAGAGCTTGCACTACTTTTTTAACTGCATGTTTTTTGCACCTTTTTTGCACGTGTTTTCATCTGCACTTGTTCTCCGGCTGTCTGAAACTGGAGCACCACCTAAGAAAACACTCACAACTTAAGAAGTCCCCGTGACCACTTCTTCAAGATGCGACAGTTAAGCTTTTTGCCTGAAGTTAGAAGTCTTCTTTCTTGGAGTCTATTAAACCTCATTTATCAACAACATTACACTAGCTTGATAAATCCGGTGCAAATATATTCCGTGCAAGTTCAAACCTTCGCAACTGCTTTGATAAATTCCCCCCTGTATGCAGGGGCGTCCCGAGGCTGGGTGACAACCCGGAGCGGCAACCGAGTGTCACCCCACCGAGACGTCACTGCGCATACGCGTGACGTCACCACGCACGTGCGCGATTACGTCATTGCGCACGCGCGGCAGGTTTCTGATACCTGCCGGCGGCCATCTTGGTGATTGACGCCGGCAGAGAGAGGAGGGGACAGTCACCCGGCGGGATAAGGTATGCCGCCTGGTCCCCTCCTCTCTCCTGATACTGTCGGGCGTTCGGTCCATGACCGAGCGCCCGACTTTTCAGAGGTGGGTGACACGAAAATGACTGTGAGTTATTTTGGTGTCTACCCTCCAATGGTGTCACCCAGGTGCGGGCCGCACCCCCCCTTGTGACGCCACTGCCTGTATGTCTTCATTGTAACATTCCTTTTCCATGTTGCTTTCCTTTTCTTGTCTCGAGAGGCATCAACAGCCCAGTTCCAATCTCCTCCTCCTCCTTCTAATAAAAGCCTAACACCAGCCATGCCTTTTTTTTTCTGAATAGAGCAATGGCAGCCAAACTTTGGCCCTCTAGCTGTGGCAAAACTTCAAAACCCATAATGTCTCTGCCTCTGGAAGTCATGCCTGTGGCTATCAGAGTCTTGCAATGCCTTATGGGATTTTTAGCTTCAACAGAGTTGGAGGGCTGATGTTTGGCTTAGGGTTGCCACCTTTTCTTCAAGCGAAACCCGAACACACTCTAGCAACGTGCGGACAAGGACATGCATATGTAAATATCACAGTTGAGACTATTTTCAGTGGGGGGCCAGTAGCCCCTATCTCCATTTTGGTTGCCCCTGTCTGTCTGACATCTTGTGTTCGTGTTTCTGCTGCCATGAAACCCGGACACAGCATTCAAAACCCGGACAGTCCGGGTGAATCCTGGACAGGTGGCAACCCTAGTTTGGCTACCCCTGGACCATATGTGAGTAGAAAGTGAAGGACTACAAGGATAGATGTGAGGGGTGGTTGGATGCTATATGTGCACTGGTATTGATGGTGTGATTGATAGATGTATGGGGGGAGGGGGGCACAGCAAAGCTCCTGACTGTCCCTGATTGATAAAACAGTCCCTTCTGGACAATCAATTTCCTCTGTCCCTTTGTCCTCATCAATCAACTCTCTTTTCAGTCTGATGCATAGAACACTATAAATAAATGTACCAAACGTAAATATAATACAAGCATAAACCAATAATGTTTTTTTTTCTTCTACTTCTGCCTAAAGTGGACTTTTCACTTATTTAATAAGCCTCCATGTCACATTTCTGCATATCACAACCTAAAGCTCCACCTTTTATCATGAAAAAAAATCCTTGTGCTCCAGTTCAGTGGCTATTCTTAGGCTGAGATGAAGCCATCGGTCTGCTGCAGGCAAGAAGAAGCATTTCCTCAGTCTCCCCTCCCCCAGTGATCAGTCTGCAACATTGTAACTTTGTAGCAAGTCACAAGGTGAGAGGATCTCTGTGAGAGGTAATAAATACCTGGAAGTGTTACAATGACACATTACAGAGCACGCTGAACTCAACATAAAATAATAGGTGTCTAGACTCAGATGCTTTAAAGCTGAACTCACATAGCATTCATTTCAGTTTATTCCTCAATAGCTACATAGCCTGTGCAGAGAGCTCTCTGTGGGAGGGGCCCAGCAGACCCCACCCACTATAGGAAGCCACCGTTGGCCAGAGACAAGACCAGTATCCCTGCACAAGGAGAGAAAACAGCAGTGTCCGGTCTTTATTACAGGAGGGGGCGGAGACAAGACCAGTCACCCTGCACAAGGAGAGAGAGAGCAGCAGTGACCGGTCTTTATTACAGGAGGGGGCGAAGACAAGACCAGTCAGCCTGCACAAGGGGAGAGAGAGCAGCAGTGACCGGTCTTTATTACAGGAGGGGGCGAAGACAAGACCAGTCAGCCTGCACAAGGGGAGAGCAGCAGTGACCGGTCTTTATAACAGGAAGCTATAAGGAAGAATACACACGGCTCTTGTATGAGGACAATATTTCTTCAGCTTTAGATGCATTTATATTTTGTGCATATTTAGTATTTTCTGGACAGCTTTGCTGTCGGTCTAACACCATTTTTTGCTGCGCAGAAGACGTCGCGTTGGGGTTGTTTTCCGTTCTCTGAATCTGAATTCTGCTCAGGTCCGTCGAGTGATTACAAGGCCGTAACACAACACGAGGAAGGAGACAGTGTTGGCGCTCGGGTGCCGCGGCTCACCTGAAAGCTGATACACTGTAAATCTCGGCGGATCTGACCCTCCGAGCCGAGGTTGATATGCAGGATTAAGTTACAGGAGTCCTCTGGGGTTTTCACTTTCGGCTGATCATCTGCTGTAATTGCTTACAATATGATGTGAATCCCACAGATGGGGAAACGGGGGAGGGGGGGCAAAGGCCCCCGGAGAGGTGACCCCCCGACCCTTTAACAAACTGCTCGAGACAAACTGCAAATTAGCGCGCCCGCTTATTTCACACCCGTCAACGGGACAGCGTGCCGCGGCCTAACGACACTTTAATCGTTTTCTCTGGGACTCGGCGCTGGATCTTTTCACACTTCTGGTTTTTGTTCGAGCCGCACAGGCAAGGATCAAAACCATTATCGGATCTTTTTACAAATGACAAAAATATTCTTTTTTCTATAGTTTTTTTTTAATTCTTTTACAAAAATGTTCTTTATTCTGAACTAATACAGAGGACGGCAAGCACATGAAAAGCAGTAAAAAGGATCGCAATAAGATAACATTCATCACAGCATTCAACGTTAAAGAATTTAAAAAATCTTTTTTGATTCAATTAACTTTAAATATAAAAAAAGGAGAACTATGAGGTGAGTGATTTGCACTCATCCTCATAGTTGGAGCCGACCTGTGACAATGAGACTGTCACACGTCGGCTCAATAGATCGGTAAGTGAGCGAACTCATACCGTCACTCGCTCACGTCTCGATCCTGTCCCTGCAGAGAGCCGTGACTGTCGCTCACCGCTCCCTGCAGGGATTCCACCTATCCCCTGGCCGATTCTCCAGCGCTGACAGGAGGAACGGACGGGGGAGGGGGCGGGTACAGCTGGCTCTGCCTCTATATAGGCAGAGCCAGCTGTCACCCACTCAGCTGGGTGGATCCAGACAGTAATGTCGGGATCTGTCCGGGCTGCGGCGGTCTCAATATACTGCGAGCTGTAGCTCGCGGTATACTGAGCTTTGGGTCACAGGAGGACACTAGTTTGTGTCCTCCCGTGACCCTTAGGAGAACTATGGGGAAAAGCACTGACCCCATAGTTCTCCTTTAAATGTCTGGGCATATTAACCCCTTAGTGACACAGCTTCAGAAATGTTTCTTTTTTAGTTCCTGGGAGCAATTGCTTACAATATGATAATAATTAGGGATATTCAGAAACCAAGTACTGTACTCGGTACAAGTACAAGCACAGATACTTTTCCAGTTCCAAGACTAGACTAGAGAGAAATTAAAAAGTTAGGAGGCGTCTGTCATGTGTAAGGAGCACACGGAGCTCCCGGGATTTGTACATCTCTGTTTTATTGTATGATTTTGTTTTTATAAATATATATAAGTGATGCACCGATACCAGTTTTGCGAGTACAAGTACCGATACATGTCCAAGTCCTCACAGATACGAGTACTGATAAATTTTTGTTTATTGTCATGCGACAGTTTTTCTAAAACAATACAGACTAATGATTTCAGGACAGTGGTGGAGCGCCAGAGCCAGGTCCCAGCTGCAACCGCTGCAACTCTGGTAGTTCTCATGAAAATGCCAAGTATCTGCACTAGTACTCGAAAAGTATCGGTGCATCCCTAATAATAATAATTATAATAATAATACAATTTATAACAGGGTGTCAGCAACATTTTGCTTCTGCGCATGCGCCAACTCCCGTTTTCCGTACTGTTCGAAGGACACTTGCGCGCATGCGCGGGCCACGGACTAGCCACGGAAAAGCGTGCCAAGTGGCGCACAGGAAGTGACACACTGGACTAATCAACCTCCCTATTTAAGCTCAGCCTGCACACCTCCATATTGCTGGATTGTCTTCAGCCCTCCTGTATTCCTGTGTTCTCTGTTTCCTTGCTTGCTGAACTTCTGCCGGGATCTGCTTGACCTTTCATGCCTGCTGCCTGCCCTCGACCACGGATTGTTTACTGGACTTGCCTCTGCCTCATCCTGGTCAAAAAGACCATCGATCTAGGAAACAAGGGACAAGACAGAGCGCCTTTTGTATGCTTTTAACCACCGATTTGCTGTAAGTACATTTTTATTTGCGTGTTGTACAAATAAATTACACTTTTACACTATGGAGGCGCTCTGTCTTGTCCCTTGTTTCCAAGTGTAGTATCTGTTCTTATCAGTTTTCGGTGGGGAAAAGAACCGTCCTTGCGGGGGATGGTTACTTAGTACTCGCTGGAGTGAAAGAGCGCGCTGGGTTGCTTCCTGTGAGAGGGGAACAGCCCGGTACAGGCTTTCTGACTGAATGGATACGAAGCTTGGTCTGGCTGGAGGGTTGGGGGCAGCAGAAGCCTGTGGTGTTGTGCCCCCTGGGGGTGGCGTCCCAGGGGTGCATTAGAAAATCACTAGGGTGTGGGACCCCACAAGTGATTCACTGAGCACTAGGACACTACACCATATTGCATTTTTCTGCACTTCGCCTCGGTGACAGGCCTTATGGCTACTCTGGGGCAATGTTTTTGCACTCTGGCCCCTAAGGCCTGTCAGAGTGGTGCACTGGCACTTTAGCTTTATTTAAGCACTTTATGCACGATTGGCACTTTTTTATTTTAAATTTTTGACCCACAGATTGTGGAGGGTGTAGGTTCCTTCGGGGGCCTTTTCCCGATGTGGAGGGGGGGATTCTGTGCCCTTATATAGGGTTATCTGTCTCCCCCCAACCTGGGGGGGTCTCTCTTCGAGAGAGAGCCCCCCTCCTAGTACTGTGAGGGACCTGTTCGGGCAGGTCCCCAAAGGATCGGGGTCCACCGGCCTTCGGGTTGGTGTACCAACAGACTCAACCCCTGTCAGGAGCCTTGCGCCCCGAGGGGTCGGAAATCGAGGTCCCTTCTTTATTGAAGGACCAAGCACCCTTGTGCACGTTTTTGTGTGCTGTGATTTCACGTTTCACTTTTTTTGTTCACAGGGGGAAGTTGTTTTCGATGCACGTTCCACGGGCTTAAAAAAAAAAAAATTAGTGTTGGGGGTTAAGCTCTGCTATATGTCTGCGGCCCTTCCTTTCCAAGTAACCGCGCTGTCCACATACATTATTTCAGGTTTTGATGTTGTCAAACGGTCGTATCGTCTTGTTTTGATGATCCCCCGACCTCGCGCACGAGCGCGCGCTCCAGCTCTCTGCTGCGCCTCTTGTACTCCGGCAAAGCCGTCCGCCTCATGTATAGCCGGAATGGGAGGTGAGAAAAACAATTCGGACTGACAGCTGGAAGCTGATCCAGAGCGGCCCTGAACGGGAATTCATGTTAAATTGAAATTTACAGCTCCTGAGCTACCTGTCAGGTAGGTCGGGATGGGAAGCCGAGAGAGCCGGCCGGGGGGACAACAAAAGTGAAAGATTAGAAAAGATTTAATCTTTTTATTTGTGTCATTCGATTTGGACAGGAACACGTCGTATCTCTCTTATATCTTTAGCGGCGGCATTTCATGAGTCTCTTCAGCAGGGATGAGTTTATTCTTAAGAGAACAAGGGAAAGTCACGCTGAGCTGGGTGAGCTCTGGACAAATATATTTTAAAAATCTACTTTAGATTAATTTACAACAAAAAAATTGCAAATGAAAAGCACGGACTTAAATTTCAGCAAAGCTGGAGCAGTCGCTTATACTGCCACATTGTCAGATGCAAGTTAAAACCAGGCTTGCAGTCACAGTGCCTGGCTTGCAGGCTAATAGGTGACAGAAAAAGAGAGGCTGATATCCTTTGGTTGGCTTAAAGCCCAACTCTTGGCATCATTCAACCTGAAAGACTGAAGACATCTTGTGCTGAGGAAGGGGCCCGGCTGTTCGGCTAATAGGCGGAGGGGAAGGGAGGGGAATATCCTTAAATTGGCTTAAAGTCCAATTCTGGTCAACATTCAACTTTGAAGACTGAAGACATCTTGTGGTGAGAAAGGAGTACTGCAGGGGACAGTTCCCCATTGAGCAGGACTTGCAGTCACAGTGCCTGGATGTCAGTCTAACAAGCATGGGGGAAGGCAGGTAAATGTCCTTAGGTTGGTTTGGGCATCATTCAGTCAGAAAGACTGAAGACATTTTGTGGTGAGGAAGGGGTACTGCAGGGGGCTCCCCATTGAGCCAGCGGGACAGATAAAATTTAAATACAGTTACAATAGCCTTTATATTGGTTTAAAGCACAACTCTGGGCATCATTCTACCCAAAAGACAGAAGACATCTTATGGAGAGGAAGAGGTACTGCAGGTGATCCAGAGGGACAGATACAATTAAAACAGCACAAAGTTGGGTTTTAAAACATACTTGTGACTGCAAAACAATGTACTTTATAAGGTAAACTAAAATGCCTTCAATGGCCTATATAAAAATGACAGCTCTGTTATTTTTTTAAACTTTTAAGGCAAACACAAATTGTCAACACTTTAAAAAGCAAAGAAAGAATCATTTTATTTGAAAATTAGAATAGGAAATAAATATTTATTTCCTATGCTCCTCGGCTCCATCTAGTGGCGGGAAATGCTGTGCAGTTTACTGAGCAATAGGAAAGAGCAAAATTGTCAATTTTCAGTGAAATTCTGGACAAATTTAAAAAATGGGCCACTGTGGCAAACTCATTGGAGTCAATTGGATTGGCAAAAATGAGGTAGATTTTTTTTAAATGGGTTTTGCATGGGGATTGTTTTTTTTTTCTTCTTTGTCTTGTTTTCTTTATGTTTTTTCTTTTTTTTCTTTATGTATTTGCTGTTATTTAAATATTTGATTTTTTTTTTTATAAAAAAAAAAAATGAAAGCGACAGTAAACAGATGCACATTCAATTACAGCGTTGAAAGGCCCACACCAAGAGCCGCCATGCTGGGAATTTTATGTAGCCCTAGAAGCAGGAATCTAGCATTTTTCGGGGAAAAGGGCAAAACTGACATCATACATACAGTACAGGCAGTCCCCGGGTTACGAACAATATAGGTTCTGTAGGAGAACTATGAGGGGGGGGGGTGCTTTTCACTCACCTCATAGTTCTAGCCGACCTGTGACAATGAGACTGTCACAGGTCGGCTCAGTAGATCGGGTTGGCGAGCGAACACATACCGGCGTTCGCTCACCTCTCGATCCTGTCACGGCTCTCTGCCGTGACAGGGGAGGAGCTGGATTCCCCCCTCCCCGCTCCGATCCGCCAGCGCTGACTGGCGAAACAGAAGGGGGAGGGGGCGGGTACAGCTGGCTCTGCCTCTAGATAGGCAGAGCCAGATGTCAGTCACCTCAGCTGGGCGGCTCCCGGCACAATTGTCGGGATCCGCTTCATCTGCGGCGTCTCAGTATATAGAGAGCTGTAGCTCGCGCTATAGTGAGCCTAGGGTGACGGGAGGACGCTAGTTTGTGTCCTCCCGTTACCCTAAGTAGAACTAATGGGGAAAAGTCTTGACCCCATAGTTCTCCTTTAAGGCCCCATTCACACCTGACCGTTTTGTAGCGCGTCCTACGCTCGATGAACGCTCTACAAAACGGTCAAAAAAATAAATAGCATTGTAGTCAATGGTATCGTTCCCACCTGTCCGTATTTCCGCCCGTCCCGAACGCACTACAAAACGGCCCACGCATGAAAAGGTCCCGGAGCGTTTTTGCTGCGTATTGGTCCGTTTTGTAGGGCGTTTTACATTTGAATACTGCCAAGTAGCCTTTGGAATCGCGCGACGGTCGCGCGTTTTTTTTAACCGCAAATCGCGGTAAAAAAACCGCGTGACGGTCGCGCGACAGACGCGCATATTACAATACGCATAGGTGTGAATGGGGCCTAAGTTGAATTTGTATGTAAGTTGGAACAGGTGAATTTTTGAAGTAGAACTCCAGTCAAATTTGTTTGTTTGTTTGTTTTGGATAGCATAGGGAAGGGTTTACCCCCTGTAAATGTTTGTGTTGCTGTGTGTGCCCCTGTTCAGAACATTTCACCTCACTTTATGTCGTAGTGACAATTGGATTTTGAAAATTTTGGGTTGTCGTTGGTAACAAGGAATGGTGATGAAGCTTCAGTGGAGACACCGTTTTCCCCATGATCACTCTTACAGAAGTGAATTTCCCTTCCTAGGGGTAGATTGACTCTCACTTCCTGTTGTTTCAAAGACAGGAAGTGAGATGAAATCTTTCTAATGAGGATACAGACAGCAGTAAAAACCTCACAGTGACCCCGGGAAGAAGAGGTGGGCACCCCTCGTCTGCACGTCTAACAAGAGCCAACTTCCTGTAATATACTATGAACCAGACCCAAAAAGGAGGGCACTCCTCATCAGCACCAGCGCGGTAACATTACAACTACCCCTGCTGTACAGTAATAGCCTCCGTTTGTAAGTAGAAGTCGTATTTAAAGGAGAACTATGGGGTTAAGTCTTTTCCCCATAGTTCTCCTTAGGGTAACAGGAGGACACAAACTAGCGTTCTCCCGTCACCCTAGGCTCAGTATACCGCGAGCTGTAGCTCACAGTATACTGAGACGCCGCAGCTGAAGCGGATCCCGACAATTGTGCCGGGATCCGCCCAGCTGCGTGACTGACAGCTGGCTCAGTCTATCTAGAGGCAGAGCCAGCTGTACCAGCCCCCTCCCCCGTGCGTTCCGCCAGTTAGCGCTGGAGGATCGGAGCGGGGAGGGGGGAATCCAGCCCCTCCCCTGTCACGGCAAAGAGCCGTGACAGGATTGAGAGGTGAGCGAACACCAGTATGTGTTGCCTCACCTCCCGATCTACTGAGCCGACCTGTGACAGTCTCATTGTCACAGGTCCGCAAAAATGCAACTTTGCCTGCGTAGGCAAAAATCCTAGCACCGGCCCTGATTGCGTTAATTGATGTGTCTCAACAGCTATAACATGATCAGCACAGTTCCTTAAATAGCATGATATATTACATTTTTATGAATGGAATACATAGTAGTATCAGAAGATTTTTTTATATATATAGTTCTTAGCTTGACCCAAGGGGTTGGTAATGGTGGAGTTTGACAACGCGTTTCGCGTATGGATACCCTTCTTCAGGGCAGGGGGTGGACAGTCCCAGATGAGGCCACCAGACGCCCACATGAGGAGGTGTTCGAAAACAGGGGTTATATTTCTCCCAGACAGTGGAATAGGTCAGGGTAACAGCGTCTGTACTCCTAATGGGCAAAATCGGCAGCCAAATAGGGCAGTGTCCCGATTCCTATATTGCAATGGAGGCCATCGGTGTGTGTCCGGTCATGCCTCGCTGGACAGCCAGATGATCCAGAAGTCGTATTTAATTCGGGGACTGCCTGTATATCTCTAATGACAGGTCTAATTTAAAACATGCTTCTCCCTTTGACCGAGTTCTTTATATCTAGCTTTTAACTGTGCCCCATTTTCTTTATTCCGGCACAAATAATTTCCGGCGTTATTATAAAAAAAAAAAAAAAAGGATTTAAAAAAAGAAGAAAGTGGAATGATGTGATGCAGTAAATAAACTTTGTACTTTCATCCCTTTTTTTTTTAATGGGGCACAATGTTATGTCTTCTGCACTGAGCGCGGTTAATTGTTAATGTTAATCACGGACAAAAGAGAGAAACTATTCGGAGCCGAAAATTCTTTAATAAACCTTTTTCCTGCTTTAGTGGGAGCTATATATAGTTACAACTCCACAGGGTATCAGCAGCTAATACTGTGTGCACTGCTCATTAGGAAATAATAAAATGATGTGCTAAAATTTAATTGCACATAGGACTAGGTCACCTTGCTAAACGCATGTGTGTATCTATAAAATAAAATAAAATAAAAAATAAAATAAAAGTCCCGGAGTTTAAGCTATTTATTTGTTTAATAAGCAGAGGAATATCACCTTGTGTCGGCGTGGCTTAGCGTGGAAGCTATAGGGGTGACCCCCAAGACGAGGCAGGAAAAGAAATATGAAGATCTTTAGAAGGATTGTATCGGTTGTGTATGTGCATTATTTATGTATTATGATCATTAAAGGAGAACTATGAGGTGAATGCTTTCCACTCACCTCATAGTTCTAGCCGACCTGTGACAATGAGACTGTCACAGGTCGGCTCAGTAGATCGGGAGGTGAGCGAACACATACCGGCGTTCGCTCACCTCTCGATCCTGTCACGGCTCTCTGCCGTGACAGGGGGAGGGGCTGGATTCCCCTCTCCCCGCTCCGATCTGCCAGCGCTGACTGGCGGAACGGACGGGGGAGGGGGCGGGTACAGCTGGCTCTGCCTCTAGATAGGCAGAGCCAGCTGTCACTTACGCAGCTGGGCGGATCTCGACATCGATGACGGGATCCGCTGCGGCGTCTCAGTATACCGCGAGCTGATTAACTTACCGTATTTTTCGCTCCATAAGACGCACTTTTTCCCCCCAAAAGGCAGGCAAAAATGTCTGTGCGTCTAATGCAGGGCCGTCTTTAATATCAATTGGGCACCGGGCAAATATTTAATTGGGCCCCTCCCGCCATAGCCCTCCCCCTACCTGTCAAACCCCTGCTACACCCTGCCCCTTACGCGAATATCGGGAACTGAATGATCAGCAGTATGTGATCGCTCAGTTCTTGATCAATAGAGCCGACATGTGACAGCTGCATTGTCACATCCATGTCCCTATGGAACATCCACAGACACCCACTATGATGTAAGAGTGGTAATGGCGACACCTTGTTGATTATGGTGATGACATCCCACCCTGAGTCCCTCCGCTGTTGTGATATCAGCAGTGATGTCATATGACATCACCCAGTCGCAATACCACACCCCAACCTCTTTAATCTTTCCCACGATAGATGCCCAAATCAGCAGCCCTGAGGATTTACATGAGCAGGGGGTGGCTGGGGCTGTAGCCATGGAGAGGAGAGACCGGGACTCTATGCGGCACTGTGCTGGGAACAATCAATCCTCCTCCACAGACTGTGCGGGAGGTGACATCAGATTACAGATGCTTGTAGGGAGGAGAGGCTGCTGCTCACTAGCATTTGGGATGGGGCGGTGCGGCAGAGGCGACCAGTGCAGATGCAGCATCAGCACTAAATGATGGATGTACAGGGCCGGTGCAGGGTGCAGCCTTACGCTAGGGCCCCACAACAATGACTGGGCCCGGGGCAGCTGCCCCTTTTGCCCCACCTTAAAGACGGCTCTGGTCTTATGGAGCGAATGTATGAGAGCTGAGGGAATCCCTAATCGCCTGATGCCCGGGACATGCAGTTTTGGGCGCCGGGTGAGTAGTTTCTTTGTACATTTAGCCCGGCTCCGGACAAGCAGAGCTAAATGTATAGTGTGGAGCCGCCGCTTGTTTTTATACAAGTGATCTGACTAGATAACTTGTATGAAAGGAGCAGCAGCGGTCCTCTTTTCATGGTCCCCTGCTCCTCTGGACCCATGACCCTGGCATAGGAGCTCACCATAGAGCCCGTTCTTCGTCTCATCTGTGTGATCACTGAGACCGTGGCGCTATAACTACAGCGCCACCTGTCTCAGCTGTCAGGAACTACACGCATCTTATGGTCAGGTGCGTGTTATGGAGCGCAAAATATGGTAATTTTTTTGTAGAACATAAACACATAGAGGGAGAGAAGCATTTTTTCTCACTCAGGGATGACGAATACTATTTTGTTTTCAGTGGTGGCATTTTATATTGTCCAAAAATAACACATCTTATTTCCCAGAAATACTTACTTATATTTATTCTGAACCAATAGGGACCAATATGTGTCCCTATTGGCCGGGACCTGCTAGAGTCTTCCAGCAGGTCCCAACCAATGAATAACAACTGGGCGGAAACGGCCGTGATGTCACGGCCGGCTCTGCCCAGTTATCATTGTTTAATGACAGTTGAGCGTCATTCCTGCCTCATCTTGGGGTCACCCCTATATCTGCGGTTCACACCTATTCACATAGGGGCCAAACGGCAGTGAGTGAATAGCCGAACGCGGCATTCGGCTCAGTTATTCTGCTCGGTACCTCCGTGGTACCGAGCAGAATAGGAAATCAATTAAAAAATGTAAGTAAATAAATGTAAGTAAATATTAAATGTAAAAAATAAATAAAGATTTAAAAAAATAATAATAATAAAAAAACAATTGGGCGGAGCTAGCAGTGATAGCTAACTCCGCCCAACTGTTTCCTATTGTTTGGGACCTGCTCGAGTCTTCGAGCAGGTCCCGGCCAATGGATAACAACTGGGCGGAGCTGGCCGTGACGTCACAGCCGGCATCGCCAAGTTGTCATAGTTTAATGACAGATCAGCGTCCCCAGGTATGTAGAGTCACACTGGGAATGGCTTTGGACCTGTCTGGCCTGAAAGACAGGTGACCTGACCAGGCCAATGCCTGAGAGAACCTTTAGTCTGGAAACCTACTGAAAGACCAAATAGCCAGGAGGCTGAAAGAACCTTGGACAACCTTTTCTGTAAGGGAACTTTTTGTTCCTGAATAAAGTGAGGAGCCCTTAAACACATTTTGGTATGTGGACTATACCTTGAAGCTCTACCCTGTACCCTTAAATCCTCACAATGAGCCAAATAAAAAACATATTCGGTGCATCTCTCTAATACATGCACATTTATCCATGCTCTATCTCTTTAAATACGCTGCAAGAAAAGAAACATGACTGGTGATCTGTCAGAAATCCAGGGAGCTCCTGTGTTCCTGTGCTCTTTGCCTGTGATGTACTGAAATCCCCAGGAGTGTTATCAGCTGTCCCCAGGTTGCCTCTATGTAGTCAATAAGTGAAGAGGGGGAGGGGTTCAGTTGTCCTGTCCTAGGGTGGCAACGCTGCTTCTTCATAGATACAGTACAGTGCTGGAGCGTTGTCACCCTAGGACAGGAAGTGTGTTACTGGCGGGATCACCAGGTCATGCGGCCACCACATCTATGGACTGCTAAGTTGCAACATATTATATTTTTGTTCTTGAGATTAGATATCCCATTATGACCTAGACATGTGCGATTTGTTTCATTCCGAATCACAAATTCAGACAAAGTTTCCAAAATCTGGACATTCGGACACATCCAAATTTCCAAATCCCAATGCATCGGAATGTGTCTGAATCCGAATTTCTGTTTCTGAATTTCGGATCCCGTCCGAATTTCATTCAAAAGTAAAACTGAATTGGACATGTGACTTTTCTGGCCAATCAGATGTGTTTTTCGGTTTAATACATCCGAATGGGTCTGAACATGAATTTTCATTACGGCAACATGGGAGCCATATACAGTATATACATATAATACTAAAGCCGAGGCTCCTAGACCCAAATGGCATTTGGGAGCTCCCAAATGCAATTCGGAAATTTGGATCCCAAATGCCATTCGGGTCTGGGAGCCTCGGCTTTAGTGTCATATGTATATGGCTCCCAGACCCGAATGGCATCGAAATCTGAATTAGCTAATTGCATTTGGGAGTTCCCGAATGCCATTCGGGTCTGGGAGCCATATACATATATTACTAAAGCCGAGGCTCCAAGACCCGAATGGCATACGGGAGCTCCCGAATGGTATTCGGAAATTCCATTCCCTAATGTCATTCGTGTCTGGGAGCCTCGGCTTTAGTAATATATGTATATGGTCCCCAGACCCGAATGTCATCGAGATCCAAATTTCTGAATAGCATTCGGGAGCTCCCGTATGCCGTTTGGGTCTGGGAGCCAAATGCAATTCGGATCTCGATGGCATTCGGGTCTGGGAGCCATATAAATATAATACTAAAGCTGAGGCTCCCAGACCCGAATGGCATTCTGGAGCTCCCGACTGCAATTCGGAAATTCGGATCCCAAATCCCATTGGGGTTTGGGAGCCTCAGCTTTAGTATTAATACCTGCATATGGTTTTCTGTGGTATTTTCTGTGGCAACGAATAATCGTAAACTCATCCGAAAACTAACGAAAATTCGGATTTTGTCCGATTCCCGAAATAAGGAAATATCCTCACAGAACCAGACCAAATTTTTCCACAGGTTACACGTCTATTACGACCTTGGAAACTTTTGCTCTCTGCCCCTTGATAGCGCTACATAGAGTTATCTCTCCTAAATCCTCGCGGAAAGGAACTTGACTTTGAGGACGGAAAGCTGAAAGCGACGTGTTGGTATTTCTAAGCCCGCAACAGCCTGTAGTCATGTAAGATTATTCTGAAGGTTGACCTCGGAGGCTGGAAAACATCAATGGTTGCTCGGTAGATCTCCCTTCCCGCGGTATTGTCATCTTTTATCTCGGCAAACATCAAAATCGGAGCACAAAAACGAGAAAATGAGCTATTGATTTTTCCACATTGTCTTAACCCACAGACTAATTGAAGGTCAGCATATGTATCCCCTTCAAAGACACGGCTTTGTCATGTAGTGAAGACGTGACGCCCTCCACAGCCACGGGAACATCGGTAAACAGGAATGTATAAACATTGTGGATGGGAAACCTTAAACCTCGGAAAGAAGTGATGAGATAGGGAGAAGATGAAGTGCAATGCTACATGATAACTGAACCGCTGGATAAGGAATTAGTATGTACCAAATATATTATTCATGTTCTGTCTTTATACATCATCACCATATCACAGAGATTTATACAGAGTGTAGTGATCATCACAGGGTTAAATGGAAGAGTAAATATACTTGTTAGACATCTGGGGGGGGGGTGAGAATCATCCATATTTAAGGACTTTTTGAATGTGTTTTTATGTGCATTTGAATCTTAAATCTGCCTTCCCTGTAGGACGGAGGGCAGATATAAGACTGAAGGGAAGGACGGAGGGCAGATATAAGACTGAAGGGAAGGACGGAGGTCAGATAGAAGACTGAAGGGAAGGACGGAGTTCAGTGTTAACCACTTGGAGACCATATGATGTACATGTTTGTCCCGGACCTTAGGTGATTATGCCAAGAGTATGGTTGTAGGGTTCAGAGCTGTCAGAATCCACGTAAATGGTCACTCAATCACAGTGATGGCTTGGATAGAAGGGTTAGGGAGATATTAGGAGTCTAACAGACCTCTGATGTCTGCATAAAGAGTACCAGTCACCTACCAAACCTAAAAAAGAATAAAATAAATAAAAATCACAAAAAAATTTAAAAGCTATGCACGTGTATGTAAACAGCAATTGTGCCACACACGTTACATATCTCCATAAACATTGGAGAGAGAACAATATATATAATTTTCTCTTAACTACTAAATTAATGAGCGGTAGCAGCGTTTACAGTGCTGCCTGTAGAACATTTTGGGTACCGTCATTTTTCACCATTTAACGGGCGCACACAATTTTAGGACTTTACACGTTTACTATCTATGTACTGGATACAACCTCGTCTTTTATATATTATCCTCAAAATTGGGTCTTATATTGTGTGTATAACATTCATTTTGTAAAAATATCAAATTGCCGTATTTTTATTCTACAGAGCCTCTGCCTTCAGAAAATATTTACTGTGCGAGGGTTTAAATCATTTTCTAGCGCCCCCCCCCCAAAAAAAAACAGTTTTTAACGTGTTTGAAACATCGAAAAAATTGCTCCGGACCCCAAGTGGTTGAAGTAAATCTCCGGCCAAAACTTTATTTTTAGTTATTTCGAAAAACTTAGGGAACAGTTAGAACCTCTGTCAGGAATGGATTGCTTTCTGTGCCCATGCTGGGAATATTCATCCTTTCCATATGTCCCGGTGACCATCGTCGTCAGAACAGAAAGTGATAGGAAATCCATAATGTTACAGTCACCACCAGAAGAAGAAGAAGTGAGAAATGTTCCAATGGAGACAACTGTCTAAGAGGTCATTTCCCTGCAGTATAGGGAGATTTGTGCCCATTTCCTCTTTTTATTGTAAAAATTATTATTTTTTCTTTATTTATTTTTTTCTTTCTTTCCTTTTTTTCTTTCTTTCTTTTTTTCTTTCTTTCTTTTTTTCTTTCTTTCTTTCTTTCTTTCTTTCTTTCTTTCTTTCTTTCTTTCTTTCTTTTCCTTCCATCCTCCTTTCTAGTCCTTTCTTCCTTTCTTCCTTTCCTTTTCTTTTACTTCCTTTTGTGCCCATTTCCTCTTTTTATTGTAAAAATTATTATTTTTTCTTTATTTATTTTTTTCTTTCTTTCCTTTTTTTCTTTCTTTCTTTTTTTCTTTCTTTCTTTTTTTCTTTCTTTCTTTCTTTCTTTCTTTCTTTCTTTCTTTCTTTCTTTCTTTCTTTCTTTTCCTTCCATCCTCCTTTCTAGTCCTTTCTTCCTTGCTTCCTTTCCTTTTCTTTTACTTCCTTCCTTTCTTCTCTTCTTCCTTTACTTTTTCCGTTCCTATCCTTTTTATCTCTTCCTTCCTTCCTTCCTTCCTTCCTTTTTCTTTTCCTTCCCTTCTTCCTTTTTTTTTTTTTTTTTTTCTATGAGAGAGCCAGTCTGAACGGTGACCATCCACCAGTCTGAACGGTGAGAATAATTTTTCTTCTTTCGGATTCTTTCTGTTTTATTTTGTCAGATAAGTTTTTTGGGACTACCAATTAGTTATATTTACAACAGAAATCACACCAGCTGACTTTTTAGGTACCCATGGAAGAGACTGTGTATAGTTACATTGTATATTTATTAACAAAAGTCATAAACATAAAAACATGAAAAAAAACAAGAGAAAATAAAAAAATGGCTCCCGTAAGGAAACACTCTTATGTCATGTCCTCCCTGTTACCTCCCACCTGTATGCCACTGTCACTATTTGTTTAATTACACATTCTTATACAACAACATTTGTGACATCACAATGGGGGTACTCAGATGAATAAAGCTCTACACTTTTCATGGATACTACCGCTTCTTCAGGAGCAAATAGTGAAATGTTTTATGGCGAGAATTCAAAAACAATGGGAACCATGTGATCAAAAATGTCCATAAAATCAACCTGGCGGGCAAGAGTAGGGACCATATAAAAGAGCCGCCCTCAAGTGTAAGCCAGTCAAAGGGGCAGTGTCTAGTGCCCCAAAGGAGTAGCAAGGGATATGTCAATCCAAATGGTCTCCCCATGAAATAGCCAGATAAGACACCCAAGATGGACGTGTCAAAGTGGCGGTCACCGAGCGGTTGGCAAGAGGTTGGCTTTTCTGTACCGATGTGTGCAATGCTGGTGATGAACGTTACTGTGGGGTTGTCCGGGGTCCTCAGCTCATTAATGTCACTAGTTGCCAGGAGCGGGACACCAGACAGAGCAACCAGTGATGTCAGTGAGCTTGACAGGACGCCGGCCAGAGCATCCAAGGTTGCTAATCTTGGACGCTTTGGCTGGAAAGGGGGCACACCTGCCCCCTCCCCCCCCCAACGTGACCCAATGAGATGCCATCTGAGGCAATTGCTTCAAGCTGTCTCATTATAGGGATGGCTCCGACTTGTTGCTTACAATGCATTAAGTTAAACAAAAAACAGAGCCAGAGCCTGTGCTGTCCCGTTAACTAGAGTATATGTGTGCACTCCCCGACCAGAAGTTCAGAGAAGCAGCGCTGCGTGACCGGGAGCTGTTGGAAACTATGTAAATGTTTGTACACACATATAAATTAAAAAAATGACTAATGTAATCTTTCTTTTGTTCCATAGAATGCATGGGGTTAAAAAAAACCAGAGCCAGACCCTGCGCTGTCCCCTTAACTAGTGTATATGTGCGCTCTCCTTGACCGGAAGTTCAGAGAAGCCTCGCTGTGGGACCAGGAGCCAGCAGAAATGTACATGTTTGTACACACATAGAAATAAAAAATGTACTCATGTAATCTTTCGTTTGTTACATAGAATGCATTAAAGGAGAACTATGAGATGAGTGATTTCCACTCACCTCATAGTTCTAGCCGACCTGTGACAATGAGCCTGTCACAGGTCGGCTCAGTAGATCGGGAGGTGAGCGAACACATACCAGGTTCGCTCACCTCTCGATCCTGTCACGGCTCTCTGCCGTGACAGGGGGGGGGTTGGATTCCCCTCTCCGATCTGCCAGCGCTGACTGGCAGAATGAACGGGGGAGGGGGCGGGTTCAGCTGGCTCTGCCTCTAGATAGGCAGAGCCAGCTGTCACTCACGCAGCTGGGCGGATCCCGTCATCTACGTCGGGATCCGCTCCGGCGTAGATGACGGAGCTGTAGCTCGCGGTATACTGAGCCTAGGGTGACGGGAGGACGCTAGTTTGTGTCCTCCCGTTACCCTAAGGAGAACTATGGGGAAAAACACTGACCCCATAGTTCTCCTTTAAGTTGAAAAAAAAAGAGTCAGAGCCTTGTTAACTAGTGCACGTGTGCGCATTGCCTAGTCGGAAGTTTGGGGAATCGGCAATGTGCGACCTCAGGCCGGTGGCATTGAATCACAAACTATGTAAATGTTTGTGCTCACCTATGAATCAAAAAGCATACCGGGCAATCATTCACGGGTTGTTTGGAATGCATTAAGTGTAAAATGTTGAGTGTTTAATACTACTTAAACCTGACAAAATATGTCACATATTCATTAAATCTGTTTTATTCACCCAGGGAACTGCCGAAGAAAGCTTTTTCCTCCAAAGCAGCACATTTTCCACTGAATAAATCTACCCCGCGCGGCGCTCTGACCCCAACTTATGCGAATTCAAATTAATTCAAATACATACAGTGCGTAAACATTGTGTCCTCTCGCGCCTGTGTACCCCCCGCCACCGACTGCCCGGTTCTCAACCAAACACCTTCACTTCCAAAAGAGAAAGTCATTTAGCAGAGGTCACGGCGAATTGTTAAAAAGGATCAATCGAATTATAAAGTTTTCAAGGATAAATCAAGTCCATAATGTGACTGCGGATCCATCAGAGAGGGATTATCACTTCTGACATTTTATTCTCCCAGATAAATATTTGTGCAGCAAAAATCGGATCTGAAATTAATAGAAAATAAGTGAATGTGGATCAGTATTAAATCTCTTCCTAATGACATTCGGTGAATAGAACGTTCATATTTATTCAACTGGAACTGGTCTGTATGGCCTTTCCGAGCTCTTAAAGTGTTTCCCCGCAAAAAAATAACACATTATTGGGGAGTATGTCTCACAGATTCACCCAGTGAAAAAAAATAGCTACATTCGTTCAAGTAAGATTCATCTGGATTTGCCCAGCGTTCTCATAGGATTCATCATATATAGTATGACATTCACTGGGTGAATGTTGTTAGTTCATATCTTGCTTGGTTGATAGTACAGCAATGTTTCACCTTTGTACAAATATTTGTGGGAATATTTTGGGCAAATCTTGGTAACCAGTTCCTGCCATGTTCGCCTTCTACACACGCCCTGCCTTTTATACAGATCCCCCTTCTAAACAGGTCTCCTTTCTACACAGTTCCCACTTCTACACAATCCACACTTCTACACGGGTCCCCCTTCCACACAGGTGAACCTTCTACACAGGTCCCCTTTCTACACAGGTCCCCTTTCTACACAGGTCCCCTTTCTACACAGGTCCCACTTCTACACAAGCCCCACTTCTCCACAGGTCCCCCTTCTACATCTTGGTTGATAGTACAGCAATGTTTCACCTTTGTACAAATATTTGTGGGAATATTTTGGGCAAATCTTGGTAACCAGTTCCTGCCATGTTCGCCTTCTACACACGCCCTGCCTTTTATACAGATCCCCCTTCTAAACAGGTCTCCTTTCTACACAGTTCCCACTTCTACACAATCCACACTTCTACACGGGTCCCCCTTCCACACAGGTGAACCTTCTACACAGGTCCCCTTTCTACACAGGTCCCCTTTCTACACAGGTCCCCTTTCTACACAGGTCCCACTTCTACACAAGCCACACTTCTCCACGGGTCCCCCTTCCACACAGATGAACCTTCTACACAGGTCCCCTTTCTACACAGGTCCCACCTCTACACAGGTCCCACCTCTACACAGGTCCCACCTCTACACAGGTTCCCTTTCTACACAGGTCCAACTTCTACACAGGTCTTCCTTCTACACAGATCAACCTTCTACACAAGTCCCCTTTCTACACAGGTCCCCCTTCCACACAGATGAACCTTCTACACAGGTCCCCTTTCAACACAGGTCCCACTTCTACACAGGTCCCACTTCTACACAGGTCCCACTTCTACACAGATCCCACTTCTATACAGGTCCCACTTCTACACAGGTCCCACTTCTACACAGGTCCCCTTTCTATACAGGTCCCACTTCTACACAGATCCTCCGTCTACACATATCAACCTTCTATACAGGTCCCCTTTCTACACAGAGTTTGAGAACTGAATAAGTTTTCTTTGCTTGAACAGTTTTAAGTGCCCAGGTAACTTTGCGGAAGGGTTTTCATTAATATGTGTGTTGCTGCGGCCTACAAGTGGTCAGGTATGGACCCAGTCGAGGTCTGAATCTGTTCCTGGAATGGAGAGCCATGGAGAAGCTTCATCTGCTGGAGGTGCCACAGGGGCCGGGATGGGCTAGGACCTCGGGGGAGGTCTTGTGTCTCGCCTAGGGAAATCTGTGCTTTGTCTGCTGGCCAGGTAAGGTTCTTCAATGCAGTGTTGTTCAGTTTTGGGGGCCCTCATTGCTGTGAGGCTAGGGGCCAGTCAGTGAGTCTAGAGTTCTGTGCTGTCCTAGATCTCTGTAGCCCTTTACCCCTCTCCCATTGAGTTGCTGATAGAATAAAAAGTGACTGGCGCCCAACTTCACATTCGCACCCCACAACTGGATAGGGATTCATCCCTGAGGTGACATGTCAGCCCACCCAACCTCTGAACTCCCCCACATGTTCCTAAAGGTCAGGGGGTGCTACATGTACTTGGGGAGCGTCTCTGAGTAAGTTCTCACATCAGCAAACACAAGACTGACAATTTCTGTCCAGAATAAGTATCGATATCCAGTGGTGTGATATTACAGGATGTCAGACCAATTTTTTAAGGCTCAATGCCCCTGGCAAGGCTGTCTCTGCCAGACCGGATCGCCCCAATTGGGGTACCCAGAATTAGAATCCAGAAAGAGAAAGAAATCATGAAGAAAAAGCCAAATCACAAATAAATCCAAGAAAACTTTAACTGGTTTGAAAAAAAAAACAGCCAACATGTACCTCCTAACACTCATCCATTTCCACCAGAGAGGTTATGGTACACATGATTATAGAATCCAATAACATGATTATGACCAAGTCAGTACAAATGGGTAATACCATATAATATGGACAATATTGTAATCAAAGAAAGAGAAATACAATCCCTTTAGACAATATAGCACATAACCTCAAGTGGAATCACATAGATGGGTGGTACTGCGATGATCGCAGATCTCTACGCGTTTCGCGCCACAACGGCGCTTCTTCAGGAGAAGGAGGCGGTCCCCTTACTGTGGACTCATCAAATGCAAAAGTCAAAGAGCCGGACGGGATTTGGGGAGACAAATGATCCCAAGTTGAAGAGGAGTAAAGAACCAGTCACAAGCTGCTCCCATAGGGAACTATTGAAACACTGGTAGAGGGATAATCCTCATGCCCAACAAAAAGGTCCATCAATTGATAGAGACAACCTGAGGGAGCCTGCTGATATAGTGACACATGAGGGAGGTCTGCTGGTAAACTCCAGCAACACACGCCGCCGGTGTATGTGGGGCCGTCTCCAGCCGCACACTGCATGAAGGTTGATCTCCAGCTGCAAGCAGTATGCAGTGTGTGGCTGGAGACCCGGATTTTCTCTCTCTGCTGCCCCAAAGGCCAGGTTCCTCAATGCGCCCCCCTACCTGCCACCCACCACCCCCCACCCCCATGGAGAATGGCAGACCTGCAGGCCAAGATCACTTGTACAAAAGCAGGACTAAATGTAGAAAACAACAACCCGCCCGGTGCCCGGAAATTAATGCCCTGGGCATCGGGAGATAGGGACTCCACACCACTGCTGCCCCTCTACTTCCTGCTGCCCCGAGGCCGAGCCTTGGTTAGCCTTGTGGGAAATACGGCCCCTGACTGTCACAGGGTGTCAATGCAGGAACCCAATTGTCAGACAGGGACAAAGCATGGGTAGGCAAAAGCTTAGCCTTAGAAGTACCTGACCCACAAGGAGGTTTGGATTCTGCTTTGTAACAATCAATTTATATGAGTTTTTTAGCGACTGCTTTTACATCGACTTTAATTTCTTCTTCGCTCGCTCTAGAAAGTGTCCTTAAAGAGAAAAAAAAACAACAAAAACCCTTCACTTTCTAAATTCTACTTGTGTCAAACTCAATCTAAATCAGTTTTTTTTTCTCTCCTTATATAAAAGCACGCAACAGATGGCGAGCACTATCAATATTTACCCCTAAAGCAAAGATTAACTTCTCCATATCTTTAGTTTGGGTAGAAAACGCAGACAAAGGAATTGATAATGCGCGCGGTAAATCTGTTGGAAATTATTGCCTCTTAGTTCACAAGCCCGGAGATACGGCAATGCGCTAGAGATTTCCCGAACGCAGGTGTTCCGCTATATCGTTGCATATTTAACAGATGCTAAGTGCAGAAAAAAAAAAAAACTTTTTTCAAAAGTTTGAACTAATGGATGTTTTGTAGATAAGCATCGAATAAGATAAATGGAGACGCGTCCTCGCGTCGCTGGAGTCACCGATCCGGATCTCCTTATAGCTCAGCACACACAACGCATTCTTCTCAAATCTCCACTTGTACTTTCGTGTTTTTGATGCAAAACGTATTCGGCGGCTATTATATGTCTTTATGAAGATGAAGGATCCTGGAGATGTAGGATTGTTTGATGTTTGTTGGTGCCGGTCTGGCTTTGTACAAAAAAATAAATAAAAATAAATTGGGGGAAAAGCCCCCCCCCCCCCCTCATAGTTCTCCTTTAACAAAATATTTTGGAATATTAAAAAAAAAATACACATGGCCCAGCAAAGCATTTCTTTACAGTTTTTCCCCAAGAGCTTATAATCATCATGTCCCCAGACAGCTCCAACTCTCTCATCTCGGCTTCCCTGAACTTCCTGTCCACTCCAAGATCACAAGGGACAGAGCAGTCTCCAGCAGCTGACAGTTACAGGCATGACCCCCCCACCCAGAGGCAGAGACATGTTGGGGTTTGTAGTTACAGCACAGCTGGAGGGCTAGAGCGTCCCACCCCTGAAGTACAGGGACAGACTGAGGGACAGACTGAGCTTCTGCTCATTAGCTACAATGCTTCTAAGGGGACTATTTACAAAGATAGCCGAAGGATCGGGCCGAAGCTCCAGCTGATCCTTCAGCTAGTTTTGGTTGCGGGAGCCCTTCGGTTCAGTAACAATAGCCCGTATAACTCCAGAAGGCAGCCAAGCGGCTCAGCCGAGCCAAATGCATATGCTGTGGCTCGACTGAGCCGAAGTGACAGCCGAAGAAGGTCAAACGGCCGGCCAAAGTACGCCTCGCAGATGACAGCTGGGCGGAGCCAGCCGTGATATTACGGCTGGCTCCGCCCCGTTGTTATGACAGATCAGCATCTCCCAATGACCTGGGGATGCTGATCTGTCATTAAACAATAACCACTGGGCGGACAGGCCGTGACATCACAGCCAGCTCCGTCCAGTTGTTATTCATTGGCCGGGACTTGCTAGAAGGCATACAACGCACATTGACCAGACCTATTAGCAACATTCAGCTTCTTGTACAAGGCCACAGTCAGGGCTGGGTTTACTCTCTCTGCTGCCCCAAGGCCGGGTTCCTCAATGCGCCATCCCCTACCCACCAAACCACCCCCAATGGAAAATGGCATACCTGCAGACTTCAAACAAGTGATCTCAGCGACATCACCGAGATCACGTGTACTAAACAAGCTGCGGCTTCCTCCGCTGTACATTTAGCTCTGCTTGCCCAAAGCAGGGCTAAATGTAGAAAACAGCTACCCGACCGGCGCCCAGAACTGCATGTCCCAGGCATCGGGAGATAGGAATTCCACACCCCTGCTGCCCCTCTACTCCCTGCTGCCCCAAGGCCGGGACTTGGTTGACCTTGTGGGAAATCCAGCCCTGGCCACGGTGACCACTTCTTACTTATATCAGTGCATGTTGTTTCATAAGTATAAAGGACTCAGGAACTAGTTGTGATTCTTTGAGAAGAACGGGGAAGTATTTTAGCAGGATGTCAGACACCTGCCTTCTCCTCGCTCAAGGTCACCCGAGTGTAAAATGTAACCTTTATTTTTTTTTTCTTTACTTTTAATTGGTTCTCTTTCCGTTTTAGCAATTTTGTCTGATCTTCTTTTCTCTATCATATTTTGTACAACACTGATGTTTTTTTATTTGATATTTTCTTGCCTTGAGCAACAAGATGTAACATCTGGAGGAACATAAGATTCATAAACAGAGAGATTTTTTTTTCCTTATCACTATCATGATTTAATTTGGTGGATGGTGTTAATTTTTTTTTTTCATGGGCTACTTCTTTGCCACAGGCGACCATTAGGAATTCTCTTTCTGTTACGCCACCGCATCTGCCAGGCACATCTGGGATGGGGTTCTATTTATCTTCCGCTTCACTTGCAACTGTTATAAATGTATAATAATGTTAAAGGGAACATTTATGTAAAATTATACAAAAATACAAAGAGAAAGCCGAAAGGTAACTCCAACCAAACGGCTAAATAGACAAATAACACTAATATAATAATTAGATGTGGTAATCAGGGTTGTCCATCAAGAGGTAGCCTGAGGCGGTTGCCTCAGGCGGCATCTCATTGAGTCACATGGACCCCCATCAGG
>NW_017307430.1:424688-426801 GCF_000935625.1 Nanorana parkeri | reverse complement strand
TGCCTCTCCCTGCTGGCTTCCTCCCTTCCCGCCATGGTTTTCAGGGTCCCCTGCTCCTCTGAGGGACCCGAGACCACAGCACATTCATTCAGGATGGAGAGCTGGGAGCAGAACGGAGAACGCCTGCTCCGTCTGAACACTGAGACGGGAGAGCTGCACTCGCAGCCTTCCCATTTCAGCTGTTACAGGAGAGCCACAGGGCTCCTGTGTGATAGCAATAAAGTTAAGTAAAAAAAAAATTGATAAAAGTAAAAAATCATAAAATAAATAATAAAAAAAAAATGATAAATATTTAAAATGTCACTCTGTTCTCTCCACCTATCAGCATTTTACAAGTCTGGCGACTTCCAGGATACACACAGCTTTGCTTTCATTACAAGCAGCTAAACAGAGGGTGGGAAGCGTAGATGAAGCTAAGTAGATGCATCTGTGGAGGTCAGCATTAAAGTGAACCTGTTGCTTTGCCCCTGCCTGGGCATCAGGAGGCAATGTTTTCTCCTTAAACGCAAAGTGACGCACGCTGCCCGTCGGGGCATCAGACACCTTTTGATCATATAGCTAAGCTGGGGCTGTCACTAGAGAAGAAAGAAAACTAGAGGCATCCCGTAAAAAAAGAAAAGCAATACTTACCCGTGTGGCAGGAAATGAAGGCAACCATAGTGAAAAATAGATATGGCTTTACATACACCTTAAATAAGAACTCCAGGAATGTAAATAACTTACTCTGGCAGTGGGGCTACTCTTGCACTGAAAGGGTTAAAGGAGAACTATGAGGTGAGTGATTTTCACTCCTCCCCATAGTTCTAGCCGACCTGTGACAAACTGTCACACGTTGGCTCAATATATCGGAAAGTGAGCGAACACATACCGTCGCTCGCTCACCTCTCTATAATCTCCCTGCAGAGATCGGTGACTGTCACTCACGGCTCCCTGCAGGGATTCCCCCCTCTCCGATCCTCCAGTGCTGACTGGCGGAACGGACAGGGGAGGGGGCGGGCACAGCTGGCTCTGCCTCTAGATAGGCAGAGCCAGCTGTCAATCACGCAGCTGGGTGGATCTCAACAGTAATGTCCGGATCCGTACTGGTTAGCTGTAGCTTGCTATATACTGAGCTTTGGGTGACGGGAGGACATTAGTTTATGTTCTCTCGTGACCCTTAGGAGAACTATGAGGAAAAACACTTACCCCATAGTTCTCCTTTAAGTCCTCATTTTAGGGGGCTCACATAAAGCTGTATTACTCACCTGGTCCCACGCCAGTCAGCGCTCACCTCTCTCCAACTCTGCTCTGGCTGTGAAATGTCCCTCAATATCCTCAAGTCTAATGCAAGTCAATGGACCTGGAGTAGACATGATTACATCAGCAGCCCTTAGACCCCCCGAGCCCAGCGGAGAAGAGGCTGTGGGGACCGGGCTGCTAGACCTGGTGTAGCTGGTAGGACTGGGGATCAGTTGAGTATATCGGCTTCATATGAGCCCCCTAGACAAAATGAGAATGTAACCCTTGTGTGCAGGGGTAGCCCCACTCCAAGGGTGTATCCTTAAATTCCCAGAGTTCTTTAATGGTTTGTACCACTTTGTCCCACTACCTAACAAGCTTGAGGTAGCCCCAGAAAACGTATAAAGCCAAAAGTAGGGCAACTACGGGTTCCATTGATGAATACCCAGCCATGGGTGCTGTAGAATGCCAATCAGCTTCCTTGAAACTCTAGTGATGAGATTCCTCCCCAGTAGATTGCCCCCCCTCCCACATTGCAATGCCCCATTTACATTATGGAGAACCCATTGAGGGATTGCGACCCCATAACTTGTCTTTGTGGGGTCCACAGCATGAAGACAGATCCAGGAATTCTGGTGCGGACCTCTCACCACTGCAACACCCAACATCCACTAGAGTCCAGAATAAGATTCAACAGAAGTGCACTTTTTTTCTGCGGGTTGGCCTACCTAGTTTAATGTTGTTTTGAACAGACTTTGGTGCAAGCCATGCCAGTTACTTTTCATTACTTGGAGGAAAAATCTATTTTATTTATATTTCATACTGTTAGGACTACGTTTTTTCTAGAAAACAGCATAAAAAAACAATGTCCCCCGAGGACGCTAAGTATAATCTA
>NW_017307430.1:424422-424657 GCF_000935625.1 Nanorana parkeri | reverse complement strand
CGGTAATTCCTGTTTTTAAGAAAAAAAAACCCAACAGGAACAAAAACCTCAACAACAGTCTTCAAACAACTTTTTTATTTACAGCTGCTCTCCATGCAGGAAGCTAAGGACGTGCTTGGAATTCACAGATGAGGGCTGTTTTTACCTTCAGTCTTATGATTAGGGATTCAATTCACAAATCCCACAAAACCCGAACTTAGCATTGAACCCCTACTGAAGTCTATTGGAGTCGAAT
>NW_017307430.1:392736-422101 GCF_000935625.1 Nanorana parkeri | reverse complement strand
TAGAGTTTTACAGGAACGGTAATTCCTGTTTTTAAGAAAAAAAAACCCAACAGGAACAAAAACCTCAACAACAGTCTTCAAACAACTTTTTTATTTACAGCTGCTCTCCATGCAGGAAGCTAAGGACGTGCTTGGAATTCACAGATGAGGGCTGTTTTTACCTTCAGTCTTATGATTAGGGATTCAATTCACAAATCCCACAAAACCCGAACTTAGCATTGAACCCCTACTGAAGTCTATTGGAGTGGAATCTTGATACGAAATCCTGGCCGTGTTCAAGGCTAATAGGTATTGTAAAAAAAAAGGGCATAGGGAGCTGGGTACTGCCATGGGGGGGGGGGGGGGGGGGCCTTTTTTTTGGGGAGGACATTTACCAATACAAAAAAAAAAAGAGAGAGGGAGAAAAAAAAAAGTTCAGCGCCAAAAGGGACGTTTTATTTTGGCTTTTTAGGGAACAGTTTGACTTTCACAACCGGATTTGGCCAATGGAGTCCCCTAGGCTTACTGGGTGTCTATTCTATTATTTTAGTAGGCGTGTGTGGTGTGCATGAATCGTTGGGACTGATGCTTCATTCACATCTCTGGATGTCATGATTGGCGTGGATGATTGACGTGGATGATTGACGTGGGTGATTGACGTGGATGATTGACGTGGATCATTGACGTGGATGATTGACGTGGGTGATTGACTTGGGTGATTGACGTGGGTGATTGACTTGGGTTATTGACGTGGATGATTGACGTGGATGATTGACGTGGATGATTGACGTGGATGATTGACGTGGGTGATTGACGTGGGTGATTGACGTGGATGATTGACGTGGATGATTGACGTGGGTGATTGACGTGGATTACATAGCTGGACAATATGAATGACTTGGAATCACTTGGCGACACAATTAAAATGTATTTTAATAAGCAGGTAAATATGTTTTTGTGTTTTATCTCAATGAAAGGACATGTTCATGGAGTGTGTATGTTTATTTACTTTTAACTAAACATTGGGACAACGGTACTTTGCCAGGGGGGTTGGATTGCTGCCCTTGCAAGGTCACCCCCAATGTTGCAAGGCATGTGACCTGGTCTGGTAGAGGAAGAGGGGGTCTGCACACTCACTGCCCTCCTTTTCCTGGCCACCCAGGTTGTATGGCACAGCCGTGTAAAATAGGCCAGCAGGAGGACAATTTTAAATGACAATTTTAGGCCCAAATGTACTAGAGACAAAGAGCACAGGTAGGGGTTCTACTACAAGAAATTAGAAACTGCAGATGACACAACAGTGTAAATTGGGCAGTACCAGGACAATTATAAATAGCAATTTTGGACCCAAATTTTACTAACGACAAACGGCAGGGGTAGAGGCTTTACTACAAGAGTTACGATATTGCAAAGGACACAGTAGTGTAAAATTGGCCAGCAGAAGGCCAGTTTTAATTAGGGCTAATAGGCCTAACCAGCGTATGCCTAACTTTTGTTTTTATATGGGAATAGAGGGGTGCAGTGAATATGGGTGATAGTGTCAGATGATTTTGGTGCACACTGATTTTGTTCTTAATTTTAAAGGGGGAGGGGGGTCGTTTTTTCCCCCAAAGCATACACCAGTGTGCTGCTACCAGAACTCATGTACTCGTACTTGTACCGAGTACTGTACTTGGTATCTGTGCAACCCTAATAATAATAATACTGTATATCCCTAAAATAAATGAAAACCACCAAATAATACCCCCTGAAACAAAAGCTCACAATTTTTTTAATGGAAGCCTTGCCCAATATGAGTGCTGCTAGGTAGGTGGTTATAGAAAGGTAATATTGAGACAAGAAGGAAGGATGGAGTGAAGAAAGAAAGAAAAAAAGAAAAGAGAGGAAGGAAGGAAGGGAAGGAAGGAAGGATCGAGTGAAGAAAGAAAGAAAAAAGAAAGGGAGGAAGGAAGGGTGGAGTGAAGAAAGAAAGAAAAAAGAAAGGGAGGAATAAAGAAGGAATGGAGCGGGAAAGGATGGAGTGAAGTAAGAAAGAAAAAAAAAGAAGGAAGGACTGAGGAAGGAAAGAAGGGTGACGTGAAGCAAGAAAAAGAAAAGAAAAGGAAGGGACAGGAAGAAGGGAAGGAAGGAATGAAAAGAAGAGGAAACAAAATGAGGAAGAAAGGGAAGGAAAGCAAAGGAAAGAAAAATACTAATAACATGCAGCCACATATGTACAATGATGGGTACACCTCCTCCTCAGCATGTCGAAGTTTTATAGGTCTGAAGCACTCGGAATGCTTTCTCTGATCTCATGTTATCCTGCACCGTCCATGTATTTTACTGAAGTCGGTTATGATGATGTAGTAGGGGATGGAACACAGTTTAGGAAGGTGTCAGGTTCTGGATTGCATATATGAGCTGCCCTCCTATTACAAGGACGGGAAGAAGTGTATGACATGTTTGTATTTAGGGACTGTAACCAATCATCAGTTTGATACAATATGACCGCGTTGTTTCGCCGCCCTTCTCGCTTCCCCTTAGCCTATATATAAACCAACAAACTGTCATCGAAGGTTATAAAAATCCGCTTCCCTTCCTGCGTCACGGTGCGATCTGACTTTTGGGGGCTTCAGAAAGCCTCATTTATTGTTCTTTTGATTCCTCAGAAAAGTAACAGCATGGGGAAAGCTCAGGCTAAAACCTCATTGTGTCAGAGCGCGTCTCATGTGCATGCCACCGCACGGGGAGGCCGCCGCCATGAGAAGAAAAGGTGAGCCGACATTTCCTAATCTGAACATACAAGATTAAAAGGGTCGGCGGGGAGCGGAGGGGGGGAGTTGCAAAGTTGAAAGGTAAGAAGCACCGACGGCTCACGTTTGAAGTCGGGACTGTGAACAGCATAAAATAATGGGAACAAGAGCCGAAAAAAAAAAGAAGGAACCCTAGAAGGCATGTGAGCTGCCGGGTTATTAAATCTGAGCGGCGCGTTGGGCATGTCCGTGTATTGGACCGGGTACAAAATATATTTGGTGAATATTAATGAGGGATCTGCGAGGGTCTATACATAGAAGCTACCGGATAAAAATAACAACCATCAATGCACAAAGCCGCATGACTTATTTTATGTTCAGATCATCAGAGATTTGCAATATGAAAAGTCTTTTCCTTTTAGTACATCGCTATGGGGTCTGTGTACTAAAAAAGTAACATTTGCGTAGCTATTCCTCCAGCAAAACTGCCGCGACATTCATTCTGCGCGAGGTAATCAGCTGTTGTGAAAAGGGGGCGACATTGAATGTTCGTGTATTTTTCTCCTCCGGTCGAGTGTTCTTCAAATATTATAGGCAGCAGTAAAAATAGGTTCATTCATCAGGTCCTAGGTGTCATCCTGGACTCGGACCTCACCTTTCTGCCCCACATCCAATCCCTATCCAAATCCTGCCGCCTTCACCTTCGTAACATCTCCAAAATACGCCCCTTCCTCACCAATGAAACCGCAAAATGACTCATCCACTCTCGTGTATGTCTCGTCTTGACTATTGCAACTCCCTCCTCATTGGCTGACCTCTACACAGGCTCCACCCCCCTTCGTCAATCCCTGCACTGGCTTCCAGTAGCCCAAAGGATAAAATTCAAAATATTAACAATCAGTTACAAAGCCGTCCACAACTCTGCCCCAGGTTACATCTCCAAACTTGTATTAAAGTATCACCCTAACCGTCCCCTCCGATCTTCTGCTTTCTAGCTCCCTTGTCAACTCCTCCCATGCTCGCCTCCAGGTCTTCTCAAGAGTCTCCCCCATTCTCTGGAACTCTTTACCCCAACTTGTCTGTCTCTCTGCCACTCTGACTGCCTTTAGGCGATCCCTTAAGACTCATCTCTTCAGGGAAGCCTATCCCACCTCAAGCTGACCACTGAACCATCACGTTCTCAAACAATTCATCCCCACACAGCTCCCTCCTCATGTATCACTGGCCCCTTGCGCAAACTGTTGGCGCTATATAAATCCTGTATAATAATAAGAATAATAAAAACATTTACTTTCTGCCTTTTCTTTTTTCTATCCAAAGTTATTGGAAGGCAATCAATGCATGGGAAGGTGCACCTAAAACTGCTTACAAGAGAACCAAAGCCAAACGTTTTTTTTTGTTTTTTTTGGGGGGGATATCGTTTCTTTTTGGGACAAAGGAATGTATTTACTAATGTCTTCCTATGACCCAAGTCAGCATCTAATTGGCTACTGCCTGCTATATGCTGAGAGTGCAGAGCTCCACCACGTTGTCTGATGGACAGCTGGCTCTGCCTCTCTAGTGCCAGAGCCAGCCGTGCCCGCCCCCTCCCCTGTCTGTCTGGGGGGAATGACAGTCACCGCTCTCCGCAGGGAGAAGACTGTGTGCTGACCGATCTGCGTTTTGTGATCACTCATCTCTAAATCTATAAAGCCAGCATGTGACACCTGCAGTGTCCCACACCAGATCTAAGTATCGAGAAGTGTACATTATACCCTCCCAATAAATCTCCTTTAAATCTGAAGTCCAGGCACATATAAGGCCCCGTTCACACCAGGGTGTAACGTGAACGCGTTTCAACAAGCATTCACGATATGTCCACAAACACAGGACCTGCTTGCGTTGCCATTACTAGAATATATAGTTTATTAAGACAGCATTAAAGCTGATGTTTAACTTGCTTTTATTTGAGGTTTTCATTACATACCTTATCTTAGATGCAGTGATGTCATCAGTGGGTCTCTGCACTCCCCTATGCAATGCAGGCTGGTGAGAGAATGTTTTACAGCTCCCTGCCCCAGTACTCCTCTCATGATCCCTCAGCCCTGATGCGAGCAGTGAGCTGGCTCTCGGGAGTAGGCATACAAATATCAATGGGTGAGTTTCAGTCTGGAGGAGTGGAACAAATATGTCAACTGGACATGTGCGATTCGTTTCCTTCCGAATAAAAATTTTGGTTTCCGAATTTCGGATCCCGTCCGAAATATCGTTCAAATATGAAACTGAATGGGACATGTGACTTTTCTGGCCAATCACATGTGTTTTTTGGTTTAATGCATTCAATTGGGTCTGAACATGAATTTTTGTTACGGCAACATGGAAGCCATCTGATTGGCCAGAAAAGTCACATGCCGTAACAAAAATTTGTGTACAGTATATACATATAATACTAAAGCTGAGACCAGAGGCATAACTAGAAATCACAGGGCCCCGTAGCAAAATTTTGTATGGGGCCCTGTGATTTCTAGTTATGCCGCTTGCAAAGCCCACCTGAGAGTGACCCTGCAGAGCCCGCCATAGACTCTCTATGGTGGGCTCTGCAGGGTCTCTGGTGGGCTGCACACCTCCTACCTGTCAGCCCCGATCCGCTGTACGCCTCCATGGTCGCTGGCAGGCACCATCTCTTCCATCGTCGGACCCGCCTCCTCCTCCGCTTCTGACGCCAGGCTAAGCCTTCCTCCACCACAGCTGCTGGCTGTCACTGACTCAGCAGCAGCTGTGAGGAGGAACGAGCCGCAGCAACAGTGACACGTTCCTCCTCACACCTGCCAGTGACAGCCAGCAGCTTTAGATTCCATAGCTACCCAGGCGGCCCGCATGGCATCAGGGGGATGTCCTGGCTGTGCCCCCTGTGCCCCGGGCCCCATAGCAGCCGCCTGGGTCGTTATGGTGATTGTTACGCCACTGGCTGAGGTCCCTAGACCCCAATGGCATTTGGAACCCGGATTTCCATTCGGGTCTAGGAAGTTCAGTTTTAGTATTAATATCTGTATTTGGTTTTCTGTTTTACTCACAACAAATATTCGTAAACTCATCCAAAACAAATGAAATTTGGATTTCGTCTGAATCCGAAGCCCGAACCGAATTGAATTTCAGATCCGAACCCCAAATTCCGAAATAACGAAATATCCGAAATTAACGGAATATCCTACATGTTTAATGTCAACCGCACAAATCAACTTATAACTAGCTTTCATAGTAAGGTGCACATGGAAGGGCTGTCCACAAAAATGTCCCAGCGCACTTGCCAGCCAGCAAAAACAAAACACACAAAAAAAAAAAATTACACTTTGATTATTGGGGTTAAAAACAGAGGTTTTAGTTGCACAGCTTTTTCAAAATACAAGGAAGCCGCAGTGCCCGGTCAAGGCTCCTCTGTACAATGTGGTCATGCCATGCATTGTGGCGACGCGTGCCTGGATCCTCGTGTGAATGGAGCGTTACGGAAACGTGTCAGAGACATGTAAATGGAATCAAATAAACGAGACAACTGCTTCACAAAACATGAATTCTGAAGTTGTGGATTGCGTAAGCTTACCGATCAATATATCCAGCACTTTAGGTAATCCATGAACCTCTGATGGTACGTCTGTCTCTCTCACCTCCTGTTGTAGTGCATTAGCACAACTTTAATCTGATTCCTTGAATGCTTTTCTTTCTTTTTTTTTTTTTTGTACTCAGTTCTGACGGATCAGATGGCGGAGAGAAGAACCATTTTAAATAAAGGCGCTTAGCGCTGTGCCAGGATTAATTTAAGCCCCGAACGAAACCTCCCTTGAACAGTCAATCTCCTGGAAGTAGGTAAAGTAACAAATGCATTTCAAATGAGACGTGACAAGACCATGTTCAACATACACTTTATACGTTGTTTTATGTGACAAGGTCTCTAAAATAAATGTTAAACAGGGAATTAAAGAGCAGATGCTGTAGAGCTGTTTTATAACACCCACCTGACTGCCCCAGCTTGTTACCGTTGTTTCCAGGCACTTCAAAGTCAAAGTAGGTCTGCCGTGTATTTTATCCCAATCTGATCTTTTCTCTGTGAACACGATCCTTTCAAAAAATAATATATTTATTTAAAGTAACATTAATTTGCTCAGCAGTTTACCTACTGTACATTCACATCAGCCACTGCCCTCAAGGAGCTTACAGTCTAAAGGCTCTATCTCATGGGCACATATTCTAGGACCCAATTTAGAGAGGAGCCAATTAACCTGCCAGTGTGTGGGAGGAAACCGGAGGGAGAACATGCATACATCATACAAATAGTGCCCTGGCTGGGATTCAAACTGAAGTTCGGATATAGGATATTGCAAAAATGTGTGCACAGTGCATATGTAGCTGGAGGCAGGACAGGTCTTAGGTAGATACCTTGGGTACTGTGCTGGGGACAGCTTAGTTGGACATTTTTCCTTTAGTCCTGCATATCACAGTGAGAGAAGTAGTCGTTACAATGTAATCACTGGAGCTGGGCTGCCAATGTAGCAACTGGCTGTTCTGTATCAGAAAACACTGCTGCTAAAATAACATAGGCAACCTGGCCCATGGATGCCATTTCCACACCATGGCCGGCTCCGCCTAATTGTTATTCATTGGCCGGGACCTGCGAAAAGACTCTAGCAGGTGCCGGCCAACAGGAAACAGTTGGGCGGAGCTAGCTGTTACCACTAGATCCACCCAAACATTTTTTTTTTCTTTAAAATATCTTCTTTTTTTTAAATGTATAAAAAAAATTACTAAAATGTACAATTTGTTTAAATTTTTTAAATATTTGTTCAACTATTTTTTTCCCATTCATTTAACTGTTTTACTTTTCAGCTCAGTACCTCAGAGGTACCAAGCAGAATAGCCAAGTCAAATGCCGCTCGGAGGCATTCGGCTGTTCACTTACTGCCGTTCGGCCCCTATGTGAATAGGAGCAAACGGCAGTAAGTGAGCTGCTGGAGCTTTGGCTCAGCCAATCCAGATGTTGGATCGGCTGAGTCGAAGTCCCTCTGCAATTCGGCTCAGCTGAACATGCAGAGCATGTTCGGCTGAGCCGAAAGCAGCCGATGTACGGCTGAGATCAGCCGTAGTGAGCTGGAGTGAATAGCCGTACGTTGTTCCGCTCACTTTACTTTGGCTGCCTTTGGCAGCTTTGTGAATGGCCCCCCTAGACTTCTTCTGGTTTGTGCCACTGCTGACCTAACCTTAGTTTTTTGGGGCATTTTCACAATACCCTGCAGACCAAATTGGACTTCTATAGCATACTAGCTCCAGATTATCTGAAACTCACCCTGACAGGCATCGAGAGTGATCACCTACAGTGGGACAGAAGTATTCCCTGCATGCCTCATTATACTGGTTGCTTAATATCACCTATGGGACCTCCTGCAGCCACATTTATATGAGTATTAAGCATTAAAAATCTAATTTATTATGATTGTTTTATCTCCACACTGCAAAATGTCTACACTTAGTCAGATCTGTCCTCAATTTTCCTTCTCCCAATTTTGGAGTCATTTTTGGAGCCTTCATCAGACTTCTACACCATGCACTTGTCTGACCACTGTACATATGGATTTGCATGCATTTATCCCAGCTTTTGGGGGTACGGTTGCATTTTTTACTTGCGTGCCAAAGGTTCTCGTCCCGGCATTGCCTGATGGCATTGTTTCAATAGAATTTGGTACTATTGCATGTGTGCTTTGAAAACATCCATGTCTTTTCCATAGAGGTCTCTGTCACTAGAAAAATACATGTCTGTTCATAGGATGGATTGTATACAACTGTACAACCAATTATCTAAGTTGGAATTCCACTAATATACTGAACTGTGTGCAGGGCCGGATTTACTCTCTCTGCTGCCCCAAGGTCAGGTTCCTCAATGCGCCCCCCTCACCTGCCAACCACCTTGTCCCCCATGGAGAATGGCAGACCTGCAGGCTGCATACAATGTCGCCGAGATCACTTGTACAAAACAAGCAGTGGCTTCCCTGCTGTAAATGTAGCTCTGGTTGCCCAAAGCAAGGCTAAATGTAGAAAACAACTACCTGCCCGGGCATCGGGAGATAGGATGCCCCTCTACTCCATGCTGCCCCGAGGCCGGGCCTTGGTTTGCTTTGTGGGAAATCCGGCCCTGACTGTGTGCATGGCATAAAATAAGACTTGAAGCAGGCCGGAGCTTGTAGATCAGACCAAAGTTCACTGGCAATAGAAAATCATTTAACATGTTAACATTGCCACTTACTGAAGTCAGTTTTTTTCCCATTTCTCAGAACGTATCTAGAACGTAGTTCCACAGTCCACCGGTTTAGTTATTTCTGGGCTCGTAGCCGCACTTACAAATTCACAGTGTGGGTTTTGCTGACAGCAGCACTCTGGCAAAGTATATATCTTAAGAAGTCAACAACAAGAGTCAAATTCATCCTGGATTCCCTTTCAAGTGTTCCGTCTTGTGGATTCTCCAATCCTCAGCGTGCATTTTATTTTTCCACCTGAAAGAAAGTGCCCCCCCAAGAATAGCAAATCAGAACTCTAGTGAGATGCCTTGGGACTTCACTTCTGGAGTAACCTTACCTTTATATTCCCTTTCGTTAATATTTCATAGTCGTAATGCGCAACAGGATTCCACTGTGTTTTGTCTGTAATTAACGAAGGAGCTGCAAGCATCACATTTATTTTCCCTCTCACACTTAGAGGATTGTTTGGGGGGATGTGATCAAATGGCATTTACTATTATAACAAACAATTAAAGTGGAAGCCTAGATTTTATTTTCTTACATTTTCCAGAGGTTTTGCTCATTTCCTGTCTCAATGACCAAGTCTGGATTCCCATCACCTGAGCTTGTAGGCTACCAACCTTTGGCATCCAAAGCAACATCCCCTCTGCTGGTGTCACTGACTGTATTTCTGCTGTAGCTGTGAGGGTTCACGGTAGCTCTGGAATCTCTTGGTTTTGGTAGTGGTTGTTTTCCAGTATTAATATGAGTAAAATATATCATAGGAAGGTCATTTTTGAGACTTGCATGAAAGCCTCTGGGGCAGGAAGTCCTTCAAAATAAAAGTGTCTATCTTAGTGGATAAGAAGTGCTATAAAGTAGGCTTTGAGTTATGTTTAAAACATTTTTTTAATAAGCGCAATAATATGTAAAATGTAGACCCAACATGTTTCAGGATTGAACCCTCCCTCTTTCCTTCCTCAGGGCTTTGCATTAATATCTAGCAAGTGTATACAGAAAGTGGACCAAAAGCACTGGATTTCTTGTTTTCCTTCTGCTGACCTGGATTGAAAAAATATGACTAGGTAATAAGCTTACAGGACATAAACATATTTCTACCATAGTATTTGAGGGTTCAAGGTAGTTCTGGACTCTCTTGGTTTTGGTAGTGCTTGTTTTTCAGTATTAATCTGCAGGAAATATATTATAGGGAGGATTTCTTGACGGCTGGGAGACAGGTGGAAAGCCTGCGGAAGGAAAGTCCCTAGGAAGAATGAACTTGTCTATCTTGTTGGATAAGGAGCTCTGTAAAGCCAAGGACAAACGCTTTCAGTTGTAATAAAAAAAATGTTTTGATTGATGCATTTCAAAGCAAACTTAAGCTTCAACATGAATCTTGTTTCAACCCCCCTTTCCCCCTTTTCTAAGGGCATTGTATTGATATCTAGCATGTTTAGGAAGAAGCTGATGTGCATGAGGTGGATCAAATGCTCTGGGTTATAAGCACTTTGGTATGTTGATGGTGGTGGGCGATGCCTTAGCTGTGTGCTGACTTCTGCCTTAATCTGCAATTGATCAATACAATAAATGGAAGCCTTTGACCTGCTCTTTAGGGTGCTCCCCCAGTGAGAAAAAGTGTATGGAAAAACAATGTGTGGTCAATGAACGTATCACTGAGTCTGTAGCTCTTTTACCTACAGGCACAATCCTAATGGTAACACTGGTCTGGCTAATATCCCCTGAGGGAGTCAGGGGAAATCTTCCATGGGGGCACAGGAAAGAATAAAGGTTTTCACCCTTACTCACTCTTTTCAAAACCAAAAGTAAAACATTTTTTTCACGGAACTTCACTTTTAATCTTTTGATTAGATAAAATATTATCTATCTTTTTTTACCTATCCAATGCAACATTTCAATAACAAATTCACACAGGACAGAGATCAACTTTGATATCATTAACTCCAGAAGTAGTTTGATATTGATTGACATTAAACACTCAGCAGATCAACTGTACCAGAGAAGGACTGGGCTAGTGGGTGGGGGGGGGGGGGTGCTTTCACCCCTTGGCCAGTGCTAAGAAGATACAGTATGATGAACTCAGAGCAGAACTGGCCTCAGTGACACATGGTGGGCATTATATAGCTACCTGCTTCTGTTCTGAACTGAGATCACAGCACCTGCCAGAGGGAAGTTTTCAAGTACCAAATTCATTTTGCGGCGCCGGAATATTATGTGAGTGAATTCCAAGAGCCCCAAAGGAAGCTGGAAGATGTCAAAAAGGGTTTCACCATGCCCAACAATAACACCATGCCACACTTTGCATGGCACACTTTCTTAAGCCCACAGACATGTGTCTCTACCGTAAAAGGGCCACTTGGTTGTACTTGGCCCCAATGCCAAAGTTTCCCAATCCATCCCAGATCTGCAAAGAATACTATTGTTGAATGTGAGTGTGTATGCTTGTTGACCAGATTGCACAGCATGCAATGGGTAGGTTTCTTATCAAAACATTCCAAAGCCTTTGTATAGCAACCAGGATGTTGGTCCTCAGAGGAGGACCCCAGCAGTCCGGGGTACCATGCAGAATGGCAAAATGCAATCTGCACAAGGACAGAGCTCCAACCTGCTCTGGGCTATGACTTGCAGTGGATGCACTGGCCTTGGAGGATGGGGCAGCCACTGTCAGCCAGCCATAAAGGAGCACAGGTCGGCAGGCTGGTCAGCAACAGACCAATGGCTGTAAAATGCACAGGTCTGATCTAAAACATAATTCAGAATTTAACACATAGCTTTTTTTATCACAGTTATAGGGAGTTCTTGAAGAGGACATGTCAGGGACAGAACACATCTTTGACCCTTTGAATATGGCAGCTAGTAAATTGCCAGAAGTGAATCTGAAGCATAAAGAAACCTCAGCACAGATAAATGTTTTAAATTACATGACTTTCTGGAGAGCCCAACACAGAATACAAACATGTAGAAGTATATAACAATGCAGTACTTGTACTTCACCATTAGCAACAAGTTAGATAAGATGAGCGCATTGTCCTTCTCCACACATGCCATTGATTGATCTTTGTGTCAAGTCGACACCTAGCACTGAGCTGTGTTATCCCTCAATCTATCCCTCAATTCTGTATCTCTGACATTGTCTTGAGACAAGAAGTGACAGAAGCTGAGCTCGATGATAGACAATTTCTATGAAAAAGGGATCGTGGAGGGAGGAGAAAAAACAAAGTTTACTGCACACAGTAAATAACCATGGAAACTAGAAAATAAAATACAAGGGTTGTAAACTGCAATGAAATAAATGTATAAAAACAAACAAACCATTTTCCCGAACTGTATGATGTCATTGAGAATAAATTAATCAATTGTTCCAAAGAACACAAAATCGTGTTTAGCTAATACTACAACCAGAATTTGTAAACATTTGAAAAATTTAACACCCGACCCTGATCTTGGAAAGCTAGATCGCTTTTTCCGACCATAAAAACAAGGGAAAGGAAAAAGGAGGGAGATAGAGAAGAGGTGAGGGGTAGAGAGGAGAGAAGAGGTGAAAAGAGAGATGAAGGAGAAGAGGAGTGTCAGAGAGGGAGAAAAAAAAGAGGTATTAGAGAAAAGTGGACAAGAGCAGTTGAAGAAAGAAGAGAGTAGAAGAGAGGAGGAGGAGGGGAGGAAAGGAAAGGAGGAGAGATGGAGAAGAGAAGATTGTAGAGAAGAAGAAAGGAAGAGAGAGAAATAAGTAGGAAGGTAGAGAAAGGCAGAAGAGGAGCAAGAAGGAGAGAGGAGAGAAGAAGAGAGGGGAGAAGGAGAGGGGAAAAGTGTAGAGGAGAGGGATAAGAAGAATTGTAGAGGAGAGGGAAGAGGTAACAGTGAGTGGGGAGAAGATAGAAGATGGTAAAGGAGAAGAAGAGTGTCAGAGGGAGAAGAAAAGGAGATATAAAAGGAAAGTGGGCAGGAGGAGTTGAGGAAAGAAGAGAGTAGAAGAGAGGAGGAGGAGGGGAGGAAAGGAAAGGAGGAGAGATGGAGAAGAGAAGATTGTAAAGGAGAAGAAAGAAAAAGAGAGGAATAAGTAGAAAGGGAGAAGAGGAGCAAGAAGGAGAGACGAGCGAAGAAGAGAGCAGAGGAGAGGGGGTACAATGGAGAAGAGAGGGATAAGGAGAAATGTAGAGGAGGGAAAAGAGGTAAAAGTGAGAGGGGAGAAGATAGAAGATGGTAAAGGAGAAGAAGAGTGTCAGAGAGGGAGAAGAAAATAACATATATAAGGAAAGTGGACAGGAGGGGTTGAGGAAAGAAGAGAGAAAGGGAGGAGGAAGAGAGGAGGGAAGGAAAGGAGACAAGAGAGGGAGAAGAGGAGAGTGTAGAGAAGAGAGGAGGAAAGAGGAGTAAGTAGGAAGGTAGAGAAAGGGAGAATAGGGGAGGGAAGGCAAGGCAAGAGGAGAGAAGAAGAGAGTAGGAGAAAGGAGAGGGAAGAAAAGTGGAAATAAGAGGGGAAAGGAGAAAAGGAGAGACGAGAGTAGAGGAGAAAAGTAAAAGAAGAAGAGTTGAGGAGAAACGGAAATGGCAAAGAGAAGTGGAGTCAAGAGGAAAGTAGATAATGGTGAGAGAGAAAGGAAAGAGAGAGGTGAGGAGTAGAAGAGGAAAGAGAAGAGGAAAGAAGAAAGGCAGTGGTAGTGGGGAGGAAGTAAGAGGGGAGAGGAGAGGGAAAGATGAGAAAGCAGTGGAGGGAGGAGACAAAAAAAGAAGGAGGAGGAGAATAGTAGTAAAGAAGAGAGGCGAGAGGAAAGGAGAATCGGAGAGGAAATAAGAGGTTATGAAAGGTAGAGGAGATGAATAGAAAATAAAAGAAGATGATGGAGAGGAGGGGAGGCTAGGGGAAGAGATAAGGTGACATGAAAAGGACAAAGAGGAGGGAAAAAAAATCAGAGAGAGAGAGAGAGAGAGAGTCAGTGGTGAGGAGTAAAAAAATAAAAGAAGAAGAGGTGGAAAACAAAGAAGGAGATGGGAGATGAAACACGGAGGATGATAAAGAAAAAGTACAGAGGAAGGGAGGAAAAGATGAGAGAAAAGATCATATGACACAGATGGATAGATATATAGAGAGATAGATACATAGATATACTGTAGATAGATTGATCTAGAACTACCTTGTGTAATACCCCATAGATTTAAAAAAAAAAAAAGCCATTTATTTATCTGCACCATGATACGTACAAAAGAAAATAAATGTAAATTAATTATTACGGCCATCAAACTATCTTGGGTGACATTTTGAACAGACAAAGACGTTTCTCCACATGATACATTGACAAAGGTGGCAATATGGTCCTAGCAATAAAATGAATGACCCTCTTCATCACAGCGTATTAGCTCCAGTGTCTGGCCGTGGCAGGACAGGGTCAGTTTTTATAATTAAAGTGGCATTTATTCCCCCAATGTAAAGGTGATGGATCTTTGGTGCAGACAGGCTGTGCTTTCCTGATGCATTCTGATTGCTGCAGTATACACACATCACAGCGCAATGTATGTGGGTGAGATCCATGACGGATCAGTGTCTTCCGTGACAGACATTAGGGAAGCGAGATAAATGGTTGCTTTCAATAGCATTGCCTTTATTGTTTTGTCATAAAAGAATGATTCCAGTTACCAGATATTGCTGCACAGAAGGGGGGCGTTTGTATATCATGTAGTACTTTAAAGTAGAATTTCTAAACATTTTCACAATTGATTTACAGCGCACCAACCACATGACTTTAGCATATTTTTTTAAAAAAAAGCTTTATTATACATAGGGGGAAACTGCGACCCCACCAAACTCCTCTTCTCAGCGGGGGATAGTACGAGTGCCATCTTGGCAGGCACGCATGGCCATGGAGTGGTATATCAGTTGGGTTGGATTTATTTGAACAATACCGACTATAACCTTTTTTATAACAAAAATAAACCTTCTCTTCAGGGCGCGATTCCCTGAAAGTAACGGAAAAAAAGAAGTGAAAGTTGCATGCACATATGTGGCAAATTCATAGGGTTGATCTACTGATCATTTGCCCCTTTTCTCTGCCAAAAGTCCATCTAAATTTTCCACATTTCTAAGGCCCTTTTACTAACCAAATTTACTTTGACTGAGTCCCATTAGCCACGATCAGTCAACACTTGTATTTCCTAACCTGCAATGGAAAATCTGGACGCCACTATTGCCGCCAATATCTGTAAAAAAAAAAAAGTCAAGGCAACTGGACTTGCTGTATTTTTCTTGAAGACATTTCACTGGACATCTGACCGGCTTTCTCAATTCAGAATGACTTGTTCAAAAAATTATCTGGTAATAAATATGGTGAATTTCGCTGGACTTGACAGCAAGTCCAGTTGACTTGACTTATGTTTTACAGATATACCATGACCTGGATGAATGAGAACCTTCACAGACATATTGCAGCCAATGTTACATTAATTGGCCACCAACCATCTTCTGTTTCCAACTGTTCAACTGTTGATTGAATCAGTGATTTATGATTGTTTTCCATGGAGACACACCATGTCCCATCTCACCTTATGATCACACACATTCACTGCACATTGAACAAGCTGAAAATATTCACTAAGGCTGGCCACAGGTCCTCATCAATCTGCCACCCGTGGTTTCAACCTCTTCATGATTGTGAGTTCCAGGATGTTCAAAACTGTGGTCGCAATCCAAACCACCACAGTGCTATGCAAAAAGCCATTTTTATTAAGTTTCTATCCTAGATTTATTTTCTTTGTCATTCATCAAAATGTATCGCATTTATTAAAAAATGTTTAAAAATATTACAAAACTGCCATGTGTATAGCCATTTAAAAAATGGACATAAAGCTTTGTATTATGCAAGTTAATATGAATTGTAGGGACAATTTACAGTAATTATTAGTCCCCATTTCCTGGGGATAGTCCACATTTGAAGAGGTCTGTCCTCGAGAAAAAAAAGTGCCCGGTGGTGTCCCCAGCATCAATGAACTGCAGTCATATACAGCCAGTGTCACGTACCTGGTGAGAGCCTGAGATGACGAGGGCAGACTCCCTTGCTTCTCTTGTCCAAACACCCCTGGTAATGATGGACAGAGTGTAGGGTGTAGGGTCGGAAGAAAGGCACGAGTGCCTGATGAAGTGGATACACCCAGAGCTGGAGATGCAGGCGGACCAGTCTGAATGACGATGATGGCAGTCACTTCCTGAAATATGACGTCAGCAATGGGTGAAGTTGGCACCGGTGCAGAGCAGAGCCGTAGTAAGGAACAAGCCGGGTCACGATCAGGCGGGCAGCTAGGTACAAATCAGCAGACAGAGGCCGGGTCAGGAGCAGGCCGGGTTGGTAACGTGCAGGCAAGGCAGAGTGTAATCAGCAAATGGAAGGAAGGTCCAGATCAAGCCAAGGTCAGGGGCAGGCCGCAATCAACAGAGTCCAAGAACAAGAAGGGTCAATATCAGGAACAACAGAATCAGGGACACGGGAATAACTGAAGAACTCTCAGCACTGAGTGCATGCAAGATGCAAGTTTAAATAGGCCTTTTGGCGCCATGATTAAACGTGAGCGCCGTTATTACCGAACCCTGCATTACCTAGTACTGAGCTCTGAACTCTGTGTTACCCTACTCATGACCCCTGTACTTCATGTGTTACCTACTGATGACCCCTGTACTTCATGTGTTACCTACTGATGCCCCCTGTACTCCATGCATTACCTACTGATGTCCCCATTACACCATGCATTACCTACTGCTGACCCCTGTACTCCATTCCTTACCTACTACTGATGATCCCTGTACTCCATGCATTACCTACTGATGACCCCTGTACTCCATGTGTTACCTACTGATGACCCCTGTACTTCATGCATTACCTACTGATGACCCCTGTACTTCAAGCATTACCTACTGATGACTCCTGTACTCCATGTGTTACCTACTGATGCCCCCTGTACTCCATGCATTACCTACTTAAGACCCCAGTACTCCATGCTTTTCTTGCTCCTGACCTCTATATTTCATGTGTTACCCACTCCTGACCCCTGCTCCTCCGGTTCTCTTCCCTTGATAAATACAATTTATCAAGGGGAGAGAACCACAGCAATTGCCGCTCTCAGGGAATCTGCCGCTCCAGGCAAACGCCTTGTTTGCCTCGCGGCAGATACGCCCCTGCCCCTGCACTCTGTATGTTACATACTCCTGATTCCTGCTCTCTGTTCCATGCACTCTTGACCCCTGTGTTCTGTGTTACACACTCCTGACCCCTGCAATCTGTGTGTTATGCACTCTTGACCCCTGAAGTCTATGCGTTACACACTCCTGATCCTTGCACTCTGTATGTTGCACATGCTTGACCTATAGTAGAGTAGGTTCAGGGTTAATTTAACCATGCATATTCAGCCGCTCCCTCTGTTAGCGCAATATGACCGCACACATAATTCACTGCAGCGTGTGCCGCACACTCCATCATTTCACTCCTTGTAGTGCCCAGGGCATATTTATCTTTACATCTTCAATGTCTGCTTCCTCTTCCAGAAGTCTTTGCCCAATTATTTCAGGGCATGCTAAAAAATGAGGGTGTGGTTTTGTGGGTTTGGATACAAATGGGGGTGTGGTTACAAGTGAGCATGGTCAGTAGGCTGTCCCCAGATTTCATTTTGGAAATCTGCTAACCTTAGGCCAACCAACTTATTTTTTCTAAGCAAAATGCTGCTCTTGGTTCCCATCCGTGTTACTTGCCAGGGACAGAGGCATTTGGCACAATGTGATCTTTGCTGAAAGGAAGATCAGAGTTTTCCTTTAGGAAAGAGACCTATTTCAGCTCTTCTATAACTATCCACCTCAGCAGTTTAATACATTCCACACCAAAACCTGCAGAATAATTTCCTCAGGCATGGTGTCCTGCATTGAACGTTAACGCAAGTTCCATTTTAGAACTAAGAGCATGCACCTGTGCACTAACTGAGAAGGGAATAGCAATCTCGGGTGGCCCTTTGCCACCCAATTGTGGGGCGTACAGTATGCAGCCTTTCCAAAAATCAATGAATGAGCACAAGCAAAACTGGGTCATGCAGTGCTCTCATCGACGCCCGCTTTAAACATCCCACCCCAAACTGATGAATAATTTGGTTGTTATTACATTTATTTTAGAAAAGAATGACAAACCCCTGAGTTGCTTTAGACAAATCATTGATCGTGATTGCCGTTCCGTTGATGCACTCATAAGTGTTACATACAGTATATGATACAAATTATAAAAAGGCTTTTAAAATGATTGCAGTTGATTGTTGTTCTAGAGCTTAAAACTTTTATATTTGCTCCACTTTGGTCTTTGTAAAGACTCGAAATAATTTTCCCGCTTATTAAGCTGCTTTGAATTCCACGATAATTTTATCATTACGACTCCTTTACGTCCATTAATTCCTCAATAGGTGGTTTATTTTCAAAGCCTCTGCTATAAATAAAATGTTTTTTTTCTTCTCTCTCCAGTCTCTCAGGTATGTGCACTTACAATTGTATTGTTTAGCTCAGATAATGTCGTCCGCTCCTAACTTAAAGGACATTTCTCTCCACTCTTAGAGGTATTGTGTTGCGGCATAATTGGTCTTCATTGAATATTTACCGCTTAGGCATATATACCCGTCAGCTGTGACAATTCACACCAGCCTGTGAATAAACACCCTAATGTAACTCAAGTACAATGATTCACCTAATAAAGGAGACTCCTAGAAAGGATGTTCCAAGAAATTAAAAGAGTTGTTCTGTTTACTTGTATCTTTTTAAAGGGGAACCATAGACATTGTACTATAGATATGTACACTATATTGGCAAAAGTATTGGGACACCCCCTCCAAATCATTGGATTCAGGTCACCTCCATGGTGATACCACTGCTTGTGGCAGAGAGTTCCAAAATGTAACCAGTCTCACTAAAAAGAAGCCCCTACGCCCTTTGTGGTTAAGTCTTTTCTCCACCAATTTTAGGTGGTGGCCTCTAGTCCTTGTTAGGGAGTTTACAGTAAAAGGTTTATTGCTGATTTTGCCATTACCCCGAAACATTTTGTACATTAAAATCATGTCCCCTCTTAATCTCCTCACCTCCAGCATGAACACGTTTAAATTTAGCAACTTTGTCTCATAGCTTTGATCCTCCAGTCCCTTAATTAGCTTAGTTGCCCTTGTCTGGACTCTTTGCTCCAGGACATCCTTTCTGTGGATCGGTGACCAAAACTGAACTGCTTCATGCTTGGTAGAGCAGTACAATGGTTGTGCCTTGCCATATTTCTTAGCTTACTGCCAGTCTACCTTTCCAGAGCCCTTGTTTACTCCTCCTATGTTGTCTTGGCCCTATAGCAATTCCTAAACAGCAGCTGTGGAAATCCTATGTAAATATACATTTTACTTACTTTAACTTCCATTCCTTTATCCCTTCCGTCACCATTGACTGGAATTTTGTATTTTTATTTTTTTTATTGGTTGACCAAATATTTTAGCCAATTGGGAAAGAAGAAGCAATGGCATTGTATCAAGACAGACTTTGTAGAACTGACATTACGTTCAGAAGTCTTATTTCCAGTCTGAGCTTTCACAGCTGCTATCTAAGGCTTGCTAGAGAACTGTGACATGAGAAAGGGGACAATAAAGAACTTACATTAACCTCTATGCACAAGAACAGTTAGATGGGATAGCAAGATGTATTACCCTAAAGAGATTCTGTCAATACTTAAAAAAATAAACATTTAATAAAATAAAGAAAAGGGTTAATACTTACTCCTCCCATCACCACACCTGGTAGAAGATCGAATAGCTGAGGAGGCCTCCCTTGCACCTCTTGTCCCGCACCACTGAGAGTGGAAACAGTAAGTGGGAGGACAGAAGAGTTGCACGAGTGCCAAGAGGTGTACAGACATCTTGCCAGGTGATAGTCCAGATACAGGATCCAGGAGCAGGTCAGACAAGTCCAAGGTCTCACTGAGTGGGCAGTGAAGTACAGTAGGCAGAATCCAGGAACAAGCAGATGTCAAGGGCAGGCAACAATCAGGCAAGGCTAGAGGCAATCCGTGTCAATACACAAGGAGTAAGCAGACGGGCAGAGTAACAGGTTCACACAGACACGCTGAAAGACCATTCAGCAATGGTCTGTAAGGCAGACTGGATTATATAGGCCCATCCATCAAGGAAAGATTGTCACATCCTGTGCATGACTGTCAGCGTGTACAATAAGTTGCGTGTGCATGCGCACTAGTGCGCGTTTCCCAAGGATACGGAAGATGGGACCACGCGCATGTGTGGCATCACATGTGAGGCCGGCCATAGTCTTACAAATTTCTTCATGTGTAAAGACAGCAGAATTGCTTGGCTTCAAGTGCAGGACCAGCATAAGGAACCACAAAGTGAAGCAGAGGCCCAGGCATCTATTAAACCTAGACGTGTGTCCAAAGCAGAAGCCAGGGTAGCATTTGAAGAAAATGGGGACTGGTGACAGTAGGTGTAAGTATTGACCCTTTTTCTTTACAGGCATGACTTTTATAAAACATGTTTTTAGAAGTAACAGATTCACCTGAAAGTAGAACTGAAGCCCAAATTATTTAGTTTTGGTTATTTTAGGGGAGTAGTAACCCCTGTGTCCCATTGGGGAAATGTCCTTCCACTTCCAGTGTGATAGTCGGAACAGGAGCTGAGAGGAAACCCCTCCAAAGTGGGGGAAATCAGCAGGTTCACCAAAACTAATGTCCCCATTGGAAGATTTCCTATCATTATTTTAAAGACAACCCAAAATTTGGGATTTATTTTCACAATATCCCTATAATTAAAATTTTCCTAACATTTTGCAGAAATGGGCCAATAATGGGGTAATTTCAGTGGATTTTACTTTATTTTGCTTTAGGTTGGACCGACCTATTATATTAACTAGGGATGCACCGATATACAGGTGAAACTCGAATAATTAGAATATCGTGCAAAGTTCATTTATTTCACTAATGCAACTTAAAAGGTGAAACTAATATATGAGAGAGACTCATTACATGCAAAGCAAGATAGTTCAAGCCGTGATTTGTCATAATTGTGATGATTATGGCTTACAGCTCATGAAAACCCCAAGAACTCCAAATCCACAACCTCAGTTGCAAGCATGCATATGTACTCAGTACTTGGTTTGGGCCCCTTTTGCAGCACTTACTGCAATTACTTTTGCACGATATTCTAATTATTCGAGTTTCACCTGTATAGCGGCCGCCAAAACATATCGGCGGAAAATGGCACTTTTGGCTAAATGCCGAAAGTGCCATTTTCCTGCCTAAACATCGGCGCATCCCTGCTTTCTTTTCTCCCCGCTGGGCACTGCTCTGGGTCCCTGCAGAGAGGAGAGAAACTGTGACGGCCGGCTGAGCGCTGCGGGAGGAGAGGGCTGTGAGTGACCGGCGTCTTTCCTCCCACACCGCTCAGCCTCCTATCACAGTCCGGCAGAGCGGTGTGGGGGCGGACGCAGGCCACGCTGTCACAGGTGGCTGTGCTCTCCTCCCTGCTCTGCTCGCTCAGCCTCCTGTGACAGCGTGTCAGAGAGGAGAGTGAGTACAAACACTCAGCGATCACTTGTACATAATTGAGGACATGGTATGGTTACTATATCCTCATATAATATTAACAGAAACCTTTTTTTTTTTTTTAAAACACCACTTTTACCATATCAGCATTAGCTGTTTGGAAACAAACGCCGACCGATGCCAACACAATAAAAAGCCTTACAACAGCATCCTGCAGTGGAGTATAATGAAAGGCTAGCATAATGTACCAACAAAGAAAGGATAACATGGTATTAATTAATGTTAAGTCACATCTGCAATTTCAATGAATCACCATTTCCTCCTTTCAGCCCAGAACATATTGACGAGGAGAAAACATTTACAATCCTTCCTCGGACAGTTTTCTATCGAGCGGATGATGTGACAGATCTACTGTCACCGGTCTCCGAACCTAGAATTGCGGCCTGTCTTTTCTCCTTTATACACAGCGAACAACTAATTTGTCTGTATGCCAACTTTAACTAGCCCAGATGAAGCTCAGCTAATTTAATAGGAATTGTTCAATAGCTTCGACCCAGCTGACACACTGTCTGGCGAGGCAGCTCCGTACCGCGGTGTCTTTCATTATTTTATGCTCTTTCTTCAGAATACTCCAACGCTAAGTCAAATAAGAAGCCTCTGAGTCAATAGGGGCGACTTTTTCTCAAGGACATCCTTCTGGTGCCAGGAGCTGTCAGGCAGGAAAAATCTCCCGGAGCGAAGGTGAGAGGACGCTAATTAAATATACATTGCGGTGACCGGAGGACCACAAGACGCAGCTCGGCCTTATAAACCACGTCGCTGGCCTGCCGTGGGGGGGTCACAGCTGTTGATCGGTGTCTATTCCGCCACCGCACCGTTCTCATGAGCGCTGCTCAACTTGCTTTTCCTTCATGACTTTCAGAAAAATTCTGGGAAGTAAATTGATGGAGGAATAAAGATAGAGAGCATGGAGGCTGAAATCTGAGGATCCAAACTGGCTAAAATTGGTGTTTTGATTATTTTTGATGGGACATATCCAACTCAACAAGTTTGCCGCCTCTGGGGCAATTATTTATGTATTTATTTTTGACCAGGAAAACCCTTTTTTGTAGATTATTTCCATGTCTCAATTCATAGAGAATAAAAAGAAATCTTATTTTTCCTGGGATAGGAGGTCTGGAGAAATGTCTTCAATTTGGACAAAGACAGCAGTTAAAACCCAGTAATTTTGTAACCTTTCCCTACTTTATAAAACAAAATGTATCTTGTCATTACTCTCTCTGACTTTGATTCAAGACATTTCCTTTACTTCCTCTATGGAAGTCATATTGTCAACATCACAGGAAGTGAGGAAAAAAATCTGTTAACATCTTGGTTCAGGTGGTGATTCTTCGGCCACTCTGCCCAATGAAGTATTCATCTTGTTTCCAGCACTGACACCACTTTACTGTTGGTCCATCTTGTCTCCAGCTCTATCACCACTCTGCTGTTGGTCCATCTGGTCTCCAGCTCCATCACCACTCCGCTGTTGGTCCATCTTGTCTCCAGCTCTATCACCACTCCGCTGTTGGTCCATCTTGTCTCCACTGCTGTCACCACTCTGCTGTTGGTCCATCTTGTCTCCAGCTCCATCACCACTCCGCTGTTGGTCCATCTTGTCTCCAGCTCTATCACCACTCCGCTGTTGGTCCATCTTGTCTCCACTGCTGTCACCACACCGCTGTTGGTCCATCTTGTCTCCAGCACTGTTACTAGGGATGTTCAGATACCAGTATCTGTGCCTAAACTTGGCATTTTCACAAGAACTACCAGGGTCAGCTGCAACTGGGCCCTGGTGCTCCATCACTGTTCTGAAATCATTAGTCTGTATTGTTTTAGAAAAACTGTCACAATGCACTAAAGAAAAAGGTATCAGTAATTGGTATCTGTGAGTACTTGGACAAGTATCGGTGATTGTACTTGGTCTGGAAAAAATTGTATTGATGCACTCCTAATATATGACAGCTGCCTTCTAACTTTTTAGTTTTTCTCTAGTGTAGTCTTGGAGTTGGAAAAGTATCAGTACTTGTAGACATGTGCGATTAGTTTCGTTCCGAATCGAAATTCGGACAAATTTTCGGAAATTCGGACATTCGGATGTATCCGAATTCCGAATTACAGACATAACGAATGCAAACGAATCCGAATTTCCATTTCCGAAATTCGGTAGCGTTCGCACGAACGTTCGTTTCGTTTTCTGTTCTTATTCGTTTCTTATTAGTTTCTTATTCGTTTCGTTCGTTGGAGCAAAATGACATTAGAGAAGGAGAAAAATATTTTTTCCCCCTCAAATGTCACTTTTGCTGCAAACGAACGAAACAAATAAGAAACGAAAACGAAACGAACGTTCGTACTAACGCTACCGAATTTCGTCCGATTCCGAATTCCGAATCCGAATTGACTTTCACACCCGAATCCTGAAAAACTAAATAACACAAATCCGAATTTAAAACGAAACTAAACTAAATGAATTTTTTGGCAGTGCACATGTCTAAGTACTTGTACCAAGTATATTACTTGGTATATGTGCATCCCTAACTGTTACCACTCCACTGTGGGTCCATCTTGTCTCCAACAGTTACCACTCTGCAGTTAGTCGATCTTGTCTCTAGTGCTGTCACCACTCCACTGTTGGTCCATCTTGTCTCTAGTGCTGTCACCACTCCACTGTTGGTCCATCTTGCCTCCAGCACTGTTTCACTCCACTGTTGGTCCATCTTGTCTCCAGCTCTGTCACCAGTCTACTGCTGGTCCATCTTGTCTCCAGAGCTTTCCCTACTCCATTGTTGGATGATCTTGTCTCTATAGCTGTCACCACTGTGCAGTTGGTCCATCTTGTCTCAATCGCTGTCACCACTCCGCTGTTGGTCCACCTTGTCTCCATCGCTGTCACCACCCTGCTGTTGGTCCACTTCTGTGTTAAAAGTATGATTCAACTCACTTACTGAGGGCCCCAACTGTCAGGGACACCCCCCCCCCCCCCGGGGGGGCATCATCACATCAACCAGGGATAACAGGATAATATTGCATACAGCAACAATGATGTCATCACTATGCAGTACTGAAGACCATTCACCACCATCCCAGGAAGGATAAATAGTCAAAGATGTCATAGTACCTGTCAGAAAAAATGTATGCATCAAAGAAATTGAAAAAGAAAAAAAAAACGAGCTGCAAGAGGGGGTTGCAGGGAGGGGGCAGTTGGGTGCTTTATCAATATATTGGCGTTTTGATTTAAATGATGTAGTTTGGAGGATAATTTGTTGCTGAGTCAAAGTGCATTGTGACTAACTGTTCTATATGGAACTCATGGACCCATAAGTCTTCTATTTTGATAGAAATATGCTGTTTTTCCTTTTATGCCGTTACTGGATTTTATGTTGTTATTGGATTTTGCATCTTGTAGTCAGTCCTCATTTGGGTCAGTTCATTATGAAACAGAAAAAAAACAAAATAAGATTGTTAGTATCATCTGCTATCAAAGTGATTCAGAAAAACATTTCCCGTGTATAAATATAAAAAAATAAAAAAATAAATCTGCGAACGTATATTACCAAATGCGTCCTTTCGGTATGTACATATAGAAGCTGTCATTCAGGAAAACGACACCCAATATAACTCCATCTGGTATTATATTAATAGACTTAAAAAGCATAATTTGTGTACATTCTCTTTCTTGACTACAGACGGAAAAATATTTCCCCAATTACAATTTTTCCTATGGAAAAGCAGATAAGGAAAAATATATATGAATTAAAGCAGAACTCCAGGAAGATAGAACAAATAAACGAATGCAGCTCCGATTCATTGGCTGATTTCATGTTAGATGTCACTCTCCATAAGATATCATGTATGTAAGTTGGAACTTCAGCATTTTTGTAAGGTTGCCTAAAATATGTAAAACTAAATAGCTCTAATCCCTGTAATTGGAGATATTAAAGGAGAACTATGAGCTGAGTAAAAATAACTCAACCTCATAGTTCGAGCCCACGAGTGACAAGAGACTGTCACACGTCGGCTCTATAGTTTGCAAAGTGAGTGAAAAAATACCGTTGCTCGCTCACTTCTCGATCCTGTCCCTGCAGAGAGACCTGTGACTGTCACTCACGGCTCCCTGCAGGAATTCCCCCCTTCTCTGTCCGATCCTCCAGCGCTGACTGGCGGAACGCACGGGGGAGGAGGCGGGTACAGCTTGCTCTGCCTCTAGATAAACAGAGCCAGCTGTCAATCATGCAGCTGGATGGATCCAGACAGTAATGTATGGATCTGTCCCGGCTGCAGCGGTCTCAGTATACCGCAAGCTGTAGCTCGCGAAATACTGAGCTTTGGGTCACGGGAGGACGCTGACCCTGGGGAGAACTATGGGGAAAAGCACTGACCCCATTGTTCTCCTTTAATGAGAAGTAACTAGTAAACACATGTAAATAATAATAATAATAATGATAAAATTAACTATTATTATTATATAGATTTTAAAAAACAAGTACCGTTCTCCCGGCAACCGCCAAACCCAGACACGTCCATCGGATTGCCAGACAGAGAAGCGTGATTGGTCACTCCAGAGAACACGTCTCCACTTCTCTAGAGTCCAGTGGCGGCGGGCTTTACACCACAGCATCCCACACTTTGCATTGCACTTGGTGATGTAAGGCTTGGATGCAGCTGCTCGGCCATGGAAACCCATTCCATGAAGCTCTCTACGCACTGTTGTTGTGCCAATCTGAAGGCCAACCCACGTTTGGAGGTCTGTAGCTAATGACTCTGCAGACAGCTGGCGACTTCTGCGCACTGTACGCTTCAGCAAGTGCTGTCCCGCTCTGTCATTTTACGTGGCCTACCACTTCCTGGCTGAGTTGCTGTTGTTCCCAGTTGCTTCCACTTTGCTATAATACCAGTAACAGGTGACCACGGAATGTTTAGTAGCAAGGAAATGTCACGGATGGACTTATTGCACAGGTGACAACCTATCACTGTACCACGCTTGTAGTCACTGAGCTCCTGAGAGCGGCCCATTCTTTCACAAATGTTTGTAGAAGCATCTGCATGCCGAGGTGCGTGATTTTATACACCTGTGGCCATGGAGGTGATTGGAACACCTGAATCCAATGATTTGGTGGGGTGTCCCAATACTTTTGGCAATATAGTATATATAAAAATGTAACTTATTTTAATTAATCAATTGAAAAGCATTTCGTAGCACTATGGACTCTCAGTAATTCTATAAGCCGTACCCCGTGCCCGCTGGTGGTGAGGGTCCGACTCCAGCCACTTACATTTTAAATGGATTGCGCACTTTTCAATTTTGGAACAGCCTCGGCTTATTTGAACAAGACTTTCACCGGTTTCAGAGTTCAAGCAACACTTTTGGAACAAATTGTGCCCCCGGTTTAAAAATAATTTTACGGGTCAGTGAAGAGTAGAGCACCCGCAGTCACACAACACTTCGGATCCAGCTCGGAATACAGACGCTCATTTCTCCACGTTGGAGACACTTTGTCTACACGAAGAGCTGAGGCTGTAAAAAAAAAAAAGAATGATACTGCGAAAATTAATAAAAACCTTTCATCTCGACCTTCCCTAAACCTCCGTGACATTCAAAGCTGTAATAATAATAAAAAAAAGGCGGCACGGCAAATTTAGTTCAACATTTTGCAGTCCTTAGCGAAATGTCACTGTATTATTTAAAATTGATACAACGTATACGATTGATACATAAGGCATTTGTGGAGTATAATGATATTTATAAATACACGTCTATTTCAATCTGAAGCCGGCAATTATTTCCTATGCGGTTAGGAGTCTTCAGAATTCTCATCTCCTTGCTCCTGTATCCAGCTCACCCAGGAGTTTGATGCATTTACAGGCAGCTTGTTGCATGCAGTACAGTTCCCTAGAATTGTTCACAGGTATATTAAGTTTTAACCCTTTGCATCCACGGACGTACATAGTAAACAGACACCGGGACTCTGTTTGTAAAGTCTGCTGCCGGCTTTACAATAGAAGTGATTCTAGCGGCTCAGCTGCTGCCAGATTGCCTCTATGGGCTGGTAAAGCGCCGTTCACCCCCGTTGTGTTTCCCAGGCCCCGCTTCGCCTCCTGCTGGCCCCGGGTACGGCATGACAGATGCCGATGGGAAGCTTGGGAGGAGAGCAGCCAACCTCTGTTTACCATTCAGCCCGCCCGCATCAGACCCGACTCTCTAATCGGCCGCCGCTCGCTCCTGAAGGAGGGTCCTCTGGAGGCCCCCGCGATCAGGCAGAAGCGGCCACCTAAACAGGTACTGTAGAGGGCCGGGTCTGATGCAAGCGAGCTGACCGGGAGCTGCGGTGACGGCCGCACAGTCAGTATGCCCCTGCGCAGGAGGCCCCCTCCCTCGCTATACTACTGCCCTGTAGTGTGCAGAGAGGCGGCAGAGGGATGGAGCAGCTGCGGCCCCACAACCAGGGTCCAGGGAGCCCCACTGACCACCAGGCTAAGGTAAGGTGACATTTTTTTAAATAAAATGTTAAATGTTTTATTATTTTATGTTCCCGGGACATTTTTAAAGGTCCCGGGAACATAAAATAATGTTTTGTTTTTTTATTAATACTCACCTGATCTGATCCACCGACAAGCGTAGCGTCCCGGCTCTCATGCTGTCATTATATGTATACAGAGCGTGCCGGTTACTATTTAAACTGGTGCGCTGTGTGCAGCTTCTGAGAAGATACGCTATTAGCGTAGCGGGAGCGATGATAAATGCGCAGCAGGCTTCCCCGCTACGCTAATAGCGTATCTTCTCAGAAGCTGCACACAGCATGCCGGTTTAAATAGTAACCCACACGCTCTGTATGCATATAATGACAGCGTGAGAGTCAATATGACCTCAACTCAACCTAACCTATCCCACCTCAACCTAACCACTGAACCATCACATTCTCAAATAATTCATACCCTCACAGCTCCCTCCTCATGTATCATTTCCCACAATGCTAACTGACCATTGTCAATGCTAAGCCTGATAAAGGGACCCTGCGCAGCCCTGAAAACGCTTGTTTTCGGTGACAAGAATCTTCAATAAAATGAACATTTGGTGATCCTAAAAGGTTTTTGGCGTGCTGGTGACATCTTCGTACGCTTGCTGATATTGGTGGCGCCATCCGCAGTCACTGCGAGCAACCCCCTAGCCCCCATTACATGGGACGTCCGGTAAAGACTGCGACAAGTCAACTATATACTCACTGCAATAAGTAATCGCAGTAATCACTGTGCTGTGACAGCCACTGAGCCAGCTTGCACCTCACTGTGTCGTGGAGCTGCGCTGCAAGCCGGATCAGTGTGTTACAAAAGGGATACTAAGTATCTCTGAGGAGAATACAGTGTTTCCTCTGAATACTAAGTATCAAAGCACCATTAATTTAAAAATAAATTAACACTTCAGTGCCCCCCAGTTCTAAAGAACATAAAAGCATAATAAAGTAATAAAATAAAATAAATAATAATAAAATTCTTAACTATGAGAGTCTCCATCTTGGAGCACATGGGGCAGAAGATATCAAATTGGGTGCAGGCACATGGGCCTGGTCCCAGCAAGGGGACCCTGCCGACCCGGTGGAAACCTGACACAGGAGGGGAGCCTTCCCAGGGGGCGAACTCCAACTCCTTGTTGTCAACCGGGCCCTTCAAACCATCCTGCTGAAGTCGACCAGTCGCGCCGACGTGGACCTGCCACGCACCCGTAGTGACGACGTTTCGCCCTTGCCACCCCCAGTAGGACCGTTGGGACACCCTGAGCACCAGCGGGGAGGGGTCGCCAGAACAGGCACAAAAAAGTGCGAGCCCTCCC
>NW_017307430.1:382736-387736 GCF_000935625.1 Nanorana parkeri | reverse complement strand
GAGAAGCTCTGAGTGTGCAGTGAAATCAGAGGAAGCCATTTCAGTCCAGGAGAGGAGCTGGCACAACTGTGTAAGTCTGAAGGGAAGGACGGAGTTCAGATATAAGTTTACATGTTACATTAATTGCAACTGTAAAGCACAATGTTTTTTTTCCCTAAACACTCATCATGAGGTCCCAACAAATACATTCTTCACATCTGTTATTGATACCACGACCTAGCCTGATAGGAAACCCTCGAGGGAACTGCGCGACTATTGTTCCCTCTCCTTCAAAGTCCTTAAAAAAAAAAGCTGTTCAGATGTTGAGGCCTTGTAAATGTTTTCACATCGAGATTCCAGTAAGGCAAGCACAGTCAAGGTTATAAATGTATCCTCATTTCTCCCATTCTCGAGTGTCTCTCCTTCTCCTCTTACTTAAGACAGAAGATTAAACCGGCAGAAGTTGACAATATAAAGGCAGGGAATAAAACAATAACTATTCTTCCCCGTAGAAAGCTATTGTCTAATTGAATGCAGCTGGGTCTGTGACAGGAGGGAATTTCAATTAGTTAATTGTCAACCTGGTGACACCATAATTAACCTATCATCAGGATTCATCATGCTCAAGGCAGATTTTTAAAATTACTCAATTATATTGGTCGGAAAAAAAAAGACTCCCCTCTGTATTTAAAGCAATAAAAACAATGTAGCCGTTTAATGTATGTCTGCCTCTTGAAAGACAAAGGTACATTTGCGTTAAACAGTTTCTGTCTGGTACTCGCAGTGGAAGCGAGGGGAGGGGGTTCGTCCGGGATTTCAGAGAATGAACTCTATCAGTTAACAAGTACCGCTGACACAACTGCTTCCTGTTCAACCAATTGCTTAAAGGGTTAGTCCACCTTCATGAATATATTCCCAACATCAGGATATACAACAGTGTTATACATATTGGGGATGCACCAATACCATTTTTTCGGCATCGTAGCAATATTTTTTTCCCGGTACTCGCCGATATCGAATACCGATACCAGTATCCCGTGGTACCGATGGCCCGGTTTATCAGGAAGCCTGGCGGTGAGTTATGACACACCGCCCTGCTTCCTGATTGCCTGGAAAACCAGTGTTCTATCAAAAGAACACCGGCTTCATGTTCTGAGGCAGCTTGGCTTCCTGGCCAATTTAGGAAGCTGGGTGGCACGTCATGACCTGCCTCCAGGCTTCCTGATTGGCTAGGAAGCTGTCTTAACGTGTTGCTAGGCAACCTGGCTTCCTGACCAATCAGGAGGCCGGGTGGCACGTCATGACCCGCTTCCAGGCTTCCTGACCAATCAGAAAGCTGGGTGGTGAAAGCTGGGTGGTGGGTCATGACATGCAGCTCAGGAAGCCAGGCTGCTAGCAACAAGTGAAGTCAGCTTTCTAGCCAATCAGGAAGCCAGGAGGTGGGTCATAACGTGCTGCCTGGCTTTCTGATTGGTCAGGAAGCCAGGTTGTCTAGCAAAAAGTGAAGCCAGATTTATAGCCAATCAGGAAACTGAGAGGCGGTTCATGACCCACCGCCCGGCTTCCTGATTGGCCGGGAAGCCGGCCCCATGCTCCCTCGTGGCACTGCCGATCAGAGGGAATCTCCTTCTGACAGGAAGTTCCTGTATCAGTGGAAGGATCATAGCATTACTCACCCAAATACTTGGTATCAGCACCAAAGGGAAATGATGAATGGATAGGAGATGGGCAGGCAAAAGGGATGAGGGGAAATGATGAATGGATGGGAGATCGGTAGGCAGAAGTGATGGGGGGGAAATGGTGAATGGATGGGAGATGGGCAGGCAGAAGGGATGGGGGGAAATGGTGAATGAATGGGAGATGGGCAGGCAGAAGGCATGGGGGAAATGGTGAATGGATGGGAGATGGGCAGGAAGAATGGTTTGGAGAAAATGGTGAATGGATAGGAGATGGTCAGGCAGAAGAGAGGGGGGAAATGGTGAATGGATGGGAGATGGGCAGGCAGAAGAGATGGGGAAAATGGTGAATGGATAGGAGATGGTCAGGCAGAAGAGAGGGGGGAAATGGTGAATGGATGGGAGATGGGCAGGCAGAAGAGATGGGGAAAATGGTGAATGGATGGGAGATGGGCAGTTAGAAGGACCATGCCTGTGCATTAAAAGGCCTACTTGTGATCTCCAATGCAGGAGCACAATTGGGAAACAGGGACCAAGTCTTATCACCCTATATGAGGGAAGTCCCTGAACAAGGACCCTCCATGGTAGGATCACCAGGTATTATTTTACTGATAACTACAGATTTGGAAATACTGAAACTACAATGAACATGTTAAACCTGTCAAGAGATGTCAGTGATTGGGTCTACATCTCTTATAAGCACCTAACAATGAGGTGCAGGAATAATTGTAGCTTGTTTACTTAATTATACAAAATAAATCTGTGAATTCATTAAAAATAAAATGATATTTTCTAGCAGAAAAAGTACTTGTTTTGTTTTGTTTTGCAGAACTTATTTGTTTTAAAAAGTATTCCAGTATTAAAAGCCATTTTAAGTACCGATTGCACATACTGGAGTTCTTGTTTGGCCCCCGTGAAAGTACTTCAAAAGTTACAATAGTTCCGAAGCTATTGTGGAAAAATGATTTTCCTCCGTGACATAGGCAGTGATTTTGTACTTATTTCCAGCACAGATCACATCACTAATATCTGAGTCTATTATGTGACATAAAACTTTTAAGGCCGGAAGAAAGTGCTTCTTCATCAAACTCTCTTCTTATGCTCCTATCTCTACTTCCTCTACACCTGAAAATGTTCTATTTGTCTTTTTTTTTTTACAGCCCTTTTATTACCGGTGTTATATCCTTAAGTCCGTTGCGGCACCATTGATTATACAATATCGGTGATTACATCATAAAAAAAGATCAGGGGGTGTCTTTAAACAGCACAATAACTAAAAGTTGGAGAGAGATCCACTAAAAAACAAAAAGCAAGTCGCTGTCGTTAAAAGTGCTACAAATAACATCCAAGATGTATAAGTTAAAGTTTCAAGAGCTTTTCGTTATTCTTTTTATGTGAAGATGCAATTTTTTAACCTCTTCAAGGCCAGTGGTATTGAAAGCTAGAAACCAAGACCAAATGTAGCAACTAGGGTAGCAATACCCACCTTACTGCTGCAATTGGTGGAATGACACGAAACTCAGCAATTAAAGTGACATTAAACCCTCAGATTTTGTAACATAAACCAATACTGTAATGTGCGCCTTACTGTAATCCATGGTAGTTTCCCTTCTCTTTGCTGGTCTTCCTTTTAAATCCTCATGTCTTCTCATGCTGGGGGAGAACTTCCCTTTGCAGCTGACTGCCTCTTCCTGTAGTGCTGGCTCAGGTTGCAAACCTATACACAGACACCATTTAGCCATTCCTGAGACAAGGCAGTCTGCTGCAAAACAGAAGTTCTGCCCAGCATGAGAACAGATACAGATTTAAAAGGAAGAGCAGCAAAGAGAAGGGAAACAACCATGGATTACAGTAAGGCGCACATTACAGTATTGGTTTATGTTAAAAAAATCTGATGGTTTAATGTGATTTTAAGCCTTAAAAATGCATTCAAGTACCATAACTATGAACAACAATGTATCTTATTTGTGTATCACTCGGCTGCAGATCCTCCAATCATCTCTGAATTGGTGCTGACACTGTCCTTGCTTCTGGAGGGGGGATACTTTTGTTCCCCATGGTCCCTGTGTGTGTTGTAAAGTAGTCACCACTCCAAGCTCATTCCCGGGATGGACTACAATCTCACTTTAAGTTTACTAATTTGTATTGAGATTGTAGTCCATCACGGGAGCGAGCTTGGAGTGGTGACTACATTACAACACACACAGGGATCATGGGGAACAAGTAGCCGCCCTCCAGAAGGACGGACAGTGTCAGCGCCAATTCAGAGATGATTGGAGGATCTACAGCCGAGCGATACACACATAAGATACATTGTTATTAATAGTTAATGTACTTGAATGTATTTTTAACATTTAACTCCGGAGTTTAGTGTTACTTTACATACAAACTCTAAATACCCCAAAATGTCTACCTAAATCTGTGGTCACATGATGTGCTGGATCCTAAATCTTTCTCGCTGTAGAGCGGGAGGGTCCTTCTTCAGGTGTCCACATTGCTGCCTGGTAATGTGGACACATGCTATTGGCTGTCCTTTGGCAGGGTCATCATACTGTAGGTTCTGAAGACCCCAGTGGTGGCATGGTGACGTTACGATGAGGGGCAACTTCTCTCCACTAGTGGAATAAGCAACACAGAAGGACACATAAGGGTTCTGCAGAGTTTAAAAAAATAATGAATGATTGGGAGATGGGCAGGGAAAATGGATGGGGGGGAATTGGTGAATGGATGGGAGATGGGCAGGCAGAATGGATGAGGGGAATTGGTCAATGGATGGGAGATTGGCAGACAGAAGGCATTGGTGAAAATGGTGAATGGATGGGAGATAGGCAGACAGTAGAGATAGGAGAATATATTGAATGGATGGGAGATGGGCAGGCGAAAGGGATTCAGGGACAATGGTGAATGGGTGACAGATGGGCAGGCAGTAGAGATGGGAGAAAATATTGAATGGATGGGAGATGGGCAGGCAGAAGGGATGAGGGGAAATGGTGAATGGATGAGAGATTGGTAGGCGGAAGGGAGAGAGAAAATGGTGAATGGATGGGAGATGGGCAGGCAGAAGGGATGGGGGAAAATGGTGACTAGATGGGAGATAGGCAGGCGGACGGGATGATGGGAAAATGGTGAATGGATGAGAGATGGGCTGGCAGAAGGGATGAGGGGAAATGGTAAATGGATGGGAATAGGACAATGAAATGGATGAAAGGGGGGTTCCCTTTGCCTGTAGATGAGCTTTGCCTTGACAGTAGCAATATGACTAATGTTATCAGCATAACTGGCATCGGGAATAGGCATGTTTGGTACTGTACAATAAAAATAGTATCACTACGGATTCAATATATA
>NW_017307430.1:369413-382329 GCF_000935625.1 Nanorana parkeri | reverse complement strand
TATATATATTATATGGTTCTTCATCTTCAACACTTCCAAAGCCCTGATGAAAGGGGACCATTTTAGACCCTGAAATGCGCTGTGTTTTTACTAGATGTGATTTCTAATAAAAGCCTCTTTTGGACTTCATACAACTAGTCTGCTGCTTGCCTCCTTGCACCCTACGGAAAGGACGTTCCCAAAGACACCTTTCCTGTTTCAGGGAACTACCCACCCTTCTGCCCCATTGATGGGTTGACCAGAATTAGGGAATATCTTCAGTGGATGGACAAACATGAAAACAATCACCATAGGTTCCAACCCTTCTATGCTTTATCTATTGTTAAAAAAAGGAAAAAGTTTTGTCTGGAGTCGAATTCAGTCCAATTGCATCAGTGAAAGGAATTTTTTACAAATATTGAGGTTGATTCGATCACAACGCTATCAAACGGCATTTCTGAAAGTTTCTTTTGTTCTGCTTTGAATCTCTTTTTACAACCCGACTCACAAATCCTTTGTTGTGTTATTACGTGCAATACCCATGGCACCCAGCATCACAAATGGCATAACAACACGACTGTATTAATTTGAGGAGCCGACGGAATGCGATTGTCTCCGTTCTGGCGGGCTCTTCCTTGACACTGAATATAATGAAGGCTGACAGGTGTAGGGTTAAGTGGGCAAACATCTAGTGTTGCAACGTTTACCTGCCAAGAGCCTCCGTCTCTTGCTATTACTTCAAAGGAAACAAAAATTCAATAAACATTTAAATAAATAATTACTGAGCTGTCAGCGTCATGTTTTTAAATATTTTACTGAGCGTCCCGCGATCCTTTCCACGGCGCTCTCTCTCTCTCCCCTTCCCATCTGCATCCAGAAAAAAATCTCATTTTTCACATCTCGAACTACCTTTAAACGTCTCGACTTTAAAACGCGACGCATTTATTTTTAATAGGGAAAGTAATTGAAGCGAATGCTATTGTAGCAGACGCATTCTTTTAATATTCAGTACGTGCGCAAAATCTACTCACCACTGACTCATAATTTCATACAAAGCCATCGCGGATAGAGTTACGTCGGGATACCAGTCAGTAATTGCCTTGATATCTGAAGCTTCAAAGTGGAGATCGTCACTTGCTTTTCAAATAACGTTACTCTCTGTGTGGTTTAGACGGGGGAAGGAGAAGGAGATAATAATGTTCAAGTAGACTTTACATGAATTAAAAGTCCTATCATTACCGCTAAGCTCCTTTTTCTTTTGACAGAGGGAGTGATTTTCACCTTGCTCAGCTGGTACGGACAAAATTGGTCTTGTATCAGTTTCTTCTATCTTAGAACTAGCATAATGCAGAGTCATTACCAAACGTGCAATTTAGTCTGAAAGGCCAACCTCATCTAAAGATGATATTTCGATTTTGCATGGCTGTCGATAAATTGATTAACTAAAGGACTCCAGTGCTATCTGTGGAGGGTTCTCATTTATCCAGGTCATGGTACAAATGGAAGTAGTTAGTCACATTCAACTGGAATTGTTCTGTAATATTGAAGATGTTTCATAGCTTATCTTAGCATGTAATGAGTTTCAGGTACCTAGATCACCCTAAAGGGACACTAAACTCAGGAGTTAAACCTAAAAAATTTATTCAAGTACCTTAAGTATCAACAAAAATGTAGCTTGTTTGTGTATCGCTCAGCTGTAGATCCTCCAATCATCTCTGAATTGGTGCTGACACTGTCCTTCCTCCTGGAGGGGGGCTACTTTTGTACTGTGTGTGTTGTAAAGTAGTCACCGCTCCAAGCTCCCTCCCGGGATGGACTATAATCTTATGTTTAATTTACTAATTTGCCTTAAGATTTTAGACCATCCTGGGAGCGAGCTTGGAGTGGTGACTACTTTACAACACACACAGGGACCATGGGGAACAAAAGTAGCCCCCCTCCAGAAGGAAGGACAGTGTCGGCACCAATTCTGAGATGATTGGAGGATCTACAGCCGAGTGATGCACAAACAAGCTACATGGCTACACACCGGAGATGGTGTGACGAAATGAACCTAATGCTCCGGAAAAGGTTATTGGTTTATGCCCAGGTAAATGGTGTGAACTTTCTTAACAGGCTAGTTGGTGACTGACCGTGTAGGTGCTATTTCAACCAACAGATGAAATCTAGAGATGCGTATACCTCCCCATCCTAGAAGAAAGCAGTATGTAGCAAGATAGGAGAGAATACATAGTAAAATAACCACAAGTAGCAGAACAATGATAGTGTTACCTTACATTGGTGGACAGTGGAAAAGTTGCCAAGTTTGGCTGTCATTAAAGACAGATGTGCTGTCGATTGGGGGGTAGTGTCAATGGTGCTGGCAGGGAATGGTCACTGGGGGGTGGGTGCATGGGTGTTGAGCTGATGTGTCACACGCTGGAAAGTATCGTAATGTAGAAGCTCTGTCAGGTCACTGACTTCACTGGCTGCCAGTTGCGCGCAAGCCAGAGTGTCCCGCTCAGCTCCCGGCAACCGGTGATGTCAGTGAGCTGGGTAGGAAGCCGCACAGAGTGTTACAGTTTGCTCAGAGCTCTTAGCAACTTGGGATGCTGTGGCCACCCCCTGCCGCCCCCAGTGGAAGTTTTGGGACTGAGATTGTGTCTCAGACATTACATAATCATGTTTGGTATGCAAAGCAGTTAAAAGTTATTATTGATCAAACTGCTGCATGCCAAAACTAAAAAATTTGGTCTGGACTCAAGGGTTTGGATTGCCTCGGACATGAAGAGGTTAAGTCATTTATAAATGGAAAGTATTCAATCTAAATGTATTAATATTTTTGCAAATATTTCCTACCATATAAGATTAGTAGTAACACTTAAATCTTGCGGATAGTTTGGATTTCAAATGTCACATTATATACTGCATGCAAAAATTGATTAAAATATGCATAAAAGGTATTTGTAGACGTTTCAGGTAGTAGGAAAACATTCCCTGCACCCATTACGTCTGATGTTTTTTTCCAAATGAGCGACTTGCCATTTACTGGCAATAATTTTGGCATGCGCCTTGTCTTTGAGAAGTGACAGGCGGCTTCTCCAGGGCATCATATTCCATGAATTTGTAAAGTTCAGGTACGTAATCCTTACATTATTATTGATTAGAATTGTCAAAACCTTTACTGACATCTTTATGGATTTGTAATCAAATGTGACTGACATAATGTAGTTACCCAGGGCTAAGCCATGGCACGCTCCATCAATAAGTTTGTTTTCTGCAGCAAATGAGGCCGAGCTCGGTGGTAATTGCAAAAATACACTTTGCACACAAATTGATCTTCAGCTAAATTACCTCTCTATAAATGAAATGATTTCTTGCCCATATGAAAAGCCTCAGAGTGAGCTCTAGCGATTAGAACAGTGGAGGCACCACGAGGGACCGTAATTTACTGGAGATAGAATTCAAGGCGCGCTGCAGGTAAATATAAAAAATGCTACTTATTGAAAAGGGAAAGTACGGTGCGTTTGGAGTCAGTGTGTACTTTGAGTTATCATTGCAGTGCTTTAAAAGAGAACTATGGGGTCAGTGCTTTTCCCCATAGTTCTCTTAAGGGTAAAATAAATTAGCGTCCTCCCGTGACCCAAACCTCAGTATAACAGTAGAAAGGCATCATGGCACACTCACAAACCAGCGTGTAAAACAACTTGTCTCACCACTAAGGATAATAACAGAGGTTTGGATACACGTCTTCTGCAGAGGATGTGAAAGACGCACTGCAACGCCAAGGCACCTCTTATAGTGCGGTCCTAACTCTAAACTATGAGAGTCTCCATCTTGGAGCACATGGGGGCAGAAGATTTCAAATATCGCGAGCTACAGCTACAGCTCACGGTATACTGAGACCGCCGCAGCCGGGACGGATCCCGACATTACTGTTAAGATCCACCCAGCTGCATGAATGATAGCTGGCTCTGCCTATCTAGAGGCAGAGCCAGCTGTACCCGCCCCCTCCCCCGTTCGTTCCTCCAGTCAGCGCTGGAGGATCGGAGCAGGGAGGGAGGAATCCCTGCAGGTAGCCGTGAGTGACAGTCACGGCTCTCTGCAGGGACAGTATCGAGAAGTGAGCGAGCGACGGTATGTGTTCGCTCACTCCCCAATCTATTGAGCCGACCTGTGACAGTTTCATTGTCACACGTCGAACTATGAGGTTGAGCGAATATCACTCACCTCATAGTTCTCCTTTAAAGGATCGCCCTATAAGTTATCTATGGAAAGGGTATTAGGAGATACGTGTAAAGGATCATTGTTGTATGGCCAAAGTGAGGGATGCATTTTTTTTCGGTACTCGCTGATACCAAATACCGATACCTGAAGTCCCATTAAAGAAGCTGGGTGGCGAACAATTACTTGCGGGCTCGGATGCCTGATTAGCCGGGAAATTGGCTCCAAGCTTCCTTGTCACCAGGTGACGAGGAACCATTGAGCCAGCTTTCTTGCCATCAGGGAGCCGGGTGGCGAGTCATTACACTGACGAGGGAGCATTGAGCCGGCTTTCTGGGTAATCAGGAAGCTGGGGGGGCGGGTAATGACTTGCCGCCCAGCTTCCTGATTAGACGGGAAGCCAGGCAGAGTGTAATATGATAGCAATGAAGTAAAGTAACAAAAAAAGTTACAACAAATGTAAAAACACAAAAAAAGTGAGAGCGCATAGTATCATCAAAACGCGTCAGTTTTACCTTTACGTTTTACGCTACACATGTTAGGTATTGCTGCGTGCACCACCATGAAAGCAATAATTCTCGGGCAATTATTCACAGTTAACTCTAAACTGATGACCTGTATGGGCTTTTAGAGTGTTGCCTAGGGACAATATGGAGTACAATAATTTGTTGGCGTTTCACAAGCGCACACAATTTTCAAGCTTGCCGTGTTGGTAACCTATTTACTCGGCATAACCTCATCGTTTATATATTACCAAAAAATGGGTATTATATTGTGGTTTGGGGCACTAAAACTACATTAAAGGAGAACTATGAGATGAGTGATTTCCCCATGACAAAAAAGCTGTCACAGGTTGGCTCTATTGATCGGGAAGTTAGCAGAAACATGCCGCCGATCTGCTCACTTCCCGATTGTCTCCCTGCAGTGAGCGGTGACTGTCAGTCTCAGCTCCCCACAGGCATTCCCCCACTCCCAGATACGATCCTCCAGTGCTGAGTGAAGGAACGGACAGGGGAGGGGCGGGCACAGCTGGCTCTGCCTCTAGATAGGCAGATCCAGCTGTCAGTCACGCAGTTGAGTGGATCCAGACATTATTGTCGGGATCCGTCCGGCTGCGTCGCTCTCAGTATATCGCGGGCAATAGCTCACTATATACTGAGCTTTGGGTCACGGGAGGAGGTTAGTTTATGTCCTCCTGTGACCCTAAAGAGAACTATGGGGAAAAACACTTACCCCATAGTTCTCCTTTAAGTGTAATTTGTACTGAAATTTTGGGTTTGATAAAGAGTTGCGCCAACATCACGTGACCTAAAAATTTGCAACTGCCGCAATTATAAATAATAAATAAATACATTAAAAAAAATAATATATATATATATATACAGTATATATAATGTTTTAAGGTTTATTTATTAACCTGTATTTGTGGGAGGGGGCTATGGCCATATAAACCCCTCCTCTTCCCTTACCTTCCTGTTGTTGTGCAAGAAGCGTTTGTCCCCACCCACCAATATTTCTAATTTCAATTCCATCAACTTTTTTCATTTGGTATGCCCCCTTTTAGGCGTACCTAAACAGCAGTGGGCCATGGGCACACTTCAGGGCGCATTAACTTATTGGCACAACTCAGCCCATATTAGATTATCCATTATATGGTATTTTAAGCCAACAACCACACAAAAAAATATAATGTTTTAGGAGTTTGAAGCAATTTTTAGGTCTAAAATGTGGAGGTGTGAACAGGGGCCATTGAAAACAATGGGATTCCTCCTGTTGAGCACTATCGCTCTTATGGAAAGGAGCTACAAAAGGTGTGAATAGAGCCTAACATAGGAGGGGTGTTTTGTAGCCCACATAGAGGTCAGGGAACAAAGTTCCCTGATAACAATCTAGCAGAGTCAGGTATATTTTTGCACGTATTGAACAGATATAATAAATATTTTCAATGGTATATTCAACAGACCAAAGAGAAGCAAATAAAAGAAGATCGCTGTCAGACTTGACATGTTTCGGGTTTGTTTTACAGGACTGCAGATTATGCTGATGCTGTAATAATGAATCAAGTAAATCAACAATTCAATAAATAAACAAGCCTGACTCTCCAGGAGCGATCAGCACTAACCACAGCACCCCCACGCTGTCAGCCTCATCAGCGTGTTAGTCAATAAGTTCACCTTTCCGTTTCCATGTCCATCATGTGGATAAAATGAATTTGAAGGAAGGAAAAAATGAAACAGGTGTTGCAATAAACATTTCCAATATATTTAGCTCCTTACGTTGGAGTGATTGGTTGTTCCATAGTGCAAGGGATGAAAGAGTAATTGCATTCAACTGCCTAGCCACAGGCCACGGACTATCTCCCTCCATAACGCATATAAGTGTATATCGAATCATCGCCAGAGACAACCCGCCTCCAGCGTTGTGAGCCGAGACCGCTGCCTGTTTATTTCACTTTATATGAATTGCCATGTCAGTGATCCGGGATCTGTACAGGGAATCTGTATGTGTGTCATCTGCAATGAACTTAAAGAGACCCTGTCACCAACCTGCAGGCAGAAGCACAGAGAAAATCAAGTATTGTAAATGTTTACTTGCAGTGTTTTTCCTTTACACCAGTGGATATCAGCCTTGCTATGGCCGGGACCCCTTGGTAACATTTGCCAAGTTGTGGTGATCCCCAATGGAGTACTGGACACTGGATTTAGCAACACGCTGGACTCTGGACTTAGTAATGCACTGGGCTCAGGACTTAGTAACGCGCTGGACTCTGGATTTAGTAACGCACTGGACTCTGGACTTAGTCACGTACTGGACTCTGGACTAAGAAACGCACTGGATTCTGGACTTTGCAACACACTGGACTCAGGACTTAGTAATGCACTGGGCCCAAGATTTAGTAACGCACTGGACTCTGGGCTTAGTAACGCATTGGGCTTAGGACTTAGTAATGCCCTGGACTCAGGACATAGTCACGTACTGGACTCTGGACTTAGGAACGCACTGGACTCTGGACTAAGCAACGCACTGGACTCTGGACTAAGCAACGCACTGGACTCTGGACTAAGCAACGCACTGGACTCTGGACTTAGTAAGGCACTGGACTCAGGACTTAGTAAGGCACTGGACTCAGGACTTAGTAAGGCACTGGGCTCTGGACTTAGTAACGCACCGGACTCAGAACTTCACACTGGACTTAGGACTAAACAAACTTGGCTTAGGACTAAACACAAAAGCACACTCACAAAAGACTACAAGTCCTCCCCAGCCTCTGCTACCTGTTCAGTAATCAATAATACATAATTAAACGCATTAAATGCAAGCAAAGAAAGTACCTGAATGTGATCTGGTATCAGCCTCTTGCAGCCCTTGTACAGCAGCGCAAGGAGCCAATCACTCCATGTGCAGACAAGAAGAATGCTTTTAGAAGGTAGAGCAGAGTGACAGAGGGATGAGCTCATCCCTGTTTTGCTTCTCCTCTCACTGTCCAGTCACAGGCTGAGGTGGGTCCGGAGAGACCTGGGCTCAGAGGGAGCATGCTGACTGATGCTGGCGATCAGACCGAGGACATATAGTGGCAGAAAAAAAGCACTGCAAGAGAAATCTCTGAATTGAAGAAGAATATTGCAGCAAAAGCTGGTATTATTTTATCTTTTAATGGCTATTTGTTTTTTAATTTGGCTATTTTTTGCTGAAGGTCTGCATTAACATATTAATAATAATAATAATAATAATAATGCATGCTTAGTACTACTACTATTACTACTACTAATAATAATAATAATAATAATAATGCATGCTTAGTACTACTACTATTACTACTACTAATAATAATAATAATAATAATAATGCATGCTTAGTACTACTACTATTACTACTACTAATAATAATAATAATAATAATAATGCATGCTTAGTACTACTACTATTACTACTACTAATAATAATAATAATAATAATAATGCATGCTTAGTACTACTACTATTACTACTACTAATAATAATAATAATAATAATAATGCATGCTTAGTACTACTACTATTACTACTACTAATAATAATAATAATAATAATAATGCATGCTTAGTACTACTACTATTACTACTACTAATAATAATAATAATAATAATAATAATAATGAAAAAATATTTGTAGCAATTCACATGAGCAGTATAATTCATCACTACATTGTAATGAAGGCGTTTGCGCCGAATGAATTATTGAGCGTAAGCGTTTAACCTTGCGGAAGTCACCTGATTAGAGGATACGCAGCTTATAAAACATTAAAGCGCTAGCTCCCCAATTGCATCACGTAGAAATCACGGCGCGCGGTCATTTTGTATTTCTCCGTATGAAAGCTTCTGTGGCAGGTAAGGTGAACCAATTAGCAGACAGTACGCTCGCCGGGGACGACAATGTTTAGTAAACCATTGTGTGAAATCTTGTGAAACAAATGACTGTGACACTGCGTCAAACATAAGAAGAAGAAGGAAAAAAAAGAAAACTCCTCCACTAAGCATATTGATTTTCATGCAGTGTATTAATTTTTGATTTGCCATTGCTCAAGGTCACCCATAATAGAAATTGATAGCCGCAGCTTTCCCCGCCTGCGTCTTGTGTAATGTGGGTGGTTCACCTATGGGATCCTCTGGCCCTTTGTTTAATGGGGACTGTCAACAATTAAACCAGCAACATTTTTCAAGTCATCACAGACAATATTGCGGGGTCAGCTGATTATTCTTTCGACGTGTTTTTAGGCGCGCTGAAAAATGACAGGTCCTCCGGTCGGCGGGATTGAGGTGAGGAAAAGGGGGGGCAGATGTTCTATGTATCCATCATTTTCGAGCTTTCTGCTTGCCCGTGCATGAAACTGCATTAGCAGGTGCTTCTGCTAAGGACCCCTGAACTGAGATTCATTAAAGTGCACTCGGGAGTGAGGAAAAACAACTGTGACAAGTGAAGGTTTTATTAATCCGAGGATCACGGTATGGAGGGTCAGAGAGGCTGCTGTACAGGGCTCTGTTTTGCAATAAACCTCTTTAGTTGTCTTTTGAAGGCTTGATGGATTTCTGCAGGAAAAAGAAGAAAAAAACAAAGAGGAAAAGGGGAAAAAAAAGTGATTTAAAGGTACACTCCATTCGAAGATGACATACTGTATAGGGATGAGTTTGGGGTCTACCATGGTTTCAAGGTGAATTCCTGGTTTGAGGACCCGCCATACCAATGCAACAATTTGCTCAGCACAATTCATTGTTATAATAATGCACTGCAAGCAAGGCCATTCTTGCGAAGATGGCCTGAAGCGCTTGCCTCATCGCTCCTCCTGCTCCCCCCTTTCTAGCCAGAGTACCAGGTTGCTGAGCTCTTAGCAAACCGTGATGCCTTGGCTGGCATACCGCCCAGGTCACTGACGTTACAGGTTGCCAGGAGCTGAGCGGGACTCAGTAGAAGACCTGGGGTACTTAGTAAAAGACCTGTGACACTCAGTAGAAGACTTGTGACACTCAGTAGAAGACCTGTGGTATTTAGTAGAAGACCCGGGGCACTCAGTAGAAGACCCGGGGCACTCAGTAGAAGGCACGGGGCACTCAGTAGAAGACCCGGCGTACTCAGTAAAAGACCTGGGGTACTTAGTAGAAGACCTGGGGTACTTAGTAGTAGACCTGGGGTACTTAGTAGAAGACCTGGGGTACTTAGTAGAAGATCTGGGGTACTTAGTAGAAGATCTGGGGTACTTAGTAGAAGACCTGGGGTACTTAGTAGAAGACCTGGGACACTTAGTAAAAAACCTGTGACACTTAGTAAAAGACCTGTTGTATTTAGTAGAAGACATGTGGTATTTAGTAGAAGACATGTGGTATTTAGTAGAAGACCCAGGGCACTCAATAGAAGACCTGGGGTACTTAGTAGAAGACCTGGGGCACTCAATAGAAGACCTGGGACACTCAGTAGAAGACCTTGGACACTTAGTAGAAGACCGGTGGCACTCAGTAGAAGAACTGGGGTACTTAGTAGAAGATCTGGTGCACTTAATGGAAGACATGGAGCACTCAATAGAAGACCTGGGACACTTAGTAGAAGATCTGTTGGAAGTCAGTAAAAAGACCCAGGGTACTTAGTAGAAGACCTGTGACACTCAGTAGAAGGCCTGGGACACTTAGTAGAAGACCTGGGGCACTCAATAGAAGACCTGGGACACTTAATAGAAGACCTGTGGCATGTGCCTTGGGTGCTAGCATGTGCCCTGGTCTAGCAATACCCTGGACCACATCACAAAAATAAAAGCCCAGAGTTGCACTTTAAGGCTTCTGATTGTGCCAAGATCTGAATCATAAAACAGCATTTTCTTTTCCCGGAACGATACTTATTGTTACAAATGCCGCCTACTTACCCAGCAAGAGATGACAAACATCCAGCTTGTTTCCTTGTTTACAGAAGCTTACGTCTTGCAATACTCTGCGACAACCGGTGAATGCTCCAATCCCATTTAAGACTTAACTCTCGAGTCCTTCTACAGCGCCATTGTCCGCATTGCCTTTTTTTCCCATTACCGTTCTGAAACCCTTTTATTATAAAGAGCGGCCCCCATTGTGATTGAGACCCAAAACAAATATGGTGGCCTTGAAAGCTACAAAAAAAGATCCTTGCTGAGAAAATATGCAAACAAATGATCACAGCCACTTACACTGTAATGCAGAGTTCTCTCTTGGCTGAAGGAACTAGTTGGTGTGACCTTGCTGGTTTTGAACTGGTTTTTATAAAAACTGGTATTTAGAGGAAAATGTATCTTTGTTATAAAAATCAGAAATGTAATTCTGGTATATAGAGTGAAGATGAGCAGCCATAGTTCTTTAGAGTTACATCATTCATTGCTCTATTTTATCAACATATTAAAGCCACGGCATCATTTTTTTTTTTTTTTGCTATTGTAACTTTGTTCCCGTGATTTGGAAGGAACGAGTCGCTGTGACCTTGCTGGTCTGAAGTGGGTTTTATAAAAACTGATGTGTAGAAGAAAGTGCATCTTTGTTACAAAAGTCAGAGCAGCTCCTTGGAGTAAAGAGGAGCTCCCTTGGTTCCTTATAGACATATCAATTATTGCTCATATTTTATATATTTTACACACTTTATATACAGGCAGTCCCTGGGTTGCGAACAAGATGGGTTCTGTAGGTTTGTTTTTAAGTTTGGAACAAGTACATATTTTAAGTGCAACTCCAGCCCAAAAAAATTTTGTTTAGATTTGGATAGCATAGGGAAGGGTATGTAATATTTGTTTTGCTGTGTGTGCCCCTGTTCAGAAGATTTCACTGCACTTTCTGTCCCTGTGACATTTGGATTTTGAAAATTTTGGGATGTCGTAGAAACAGGGATCGGTGATAAAGCTTCAGTGGAGACACCATTTTCCCATGATAACTCTTACAGGAGTGAATTTCCATTCCTAGGGGTAGATTTCCTCTCACTTCCTGTTGTCTCAAGGGCAGGAAGTGAGATTGAATCTTTCTAATGAGGATACAGACAGCAGTATAAACCTCACAGTGACCCGGAAGAAGAGGCGGGCACCACCTCGTCTGCAGGACTAAAAAGAGGCAACAAGAGGCCCTTTTCTGATCAGGAAGGTTCCCTACAGAATTTTGGAGGGTGTCTGTGGGAATTTTGTGCCAAAATAGCATTTGTGAGGTCAGGTTCTGATGTTGGACAAGAAGACCTGGCTTCCAATTGGTGTTCTAATTCATTCCGAAGGTGTTCAGCAGAGTTGAGTTCAGGGCTCTATGATGACCACTCAAGTTTCCCCACACCAATCTGGCCAAACCATGTCTATATGGAGCTGGATTCATACAAAGAGGACATTCATGCTGGGACAGAAAAGGGTCTTCACCAAACTGTTGCCCTGAAGTTGTAAGCCACAATTGTCTAAAATACCTTTGTATGCGGTAGTATTGACAGTACTCTTTGCAGCCTTCCCTATAATGAGTCAGACTAAAATGGTTGTCTCAGATGGCATCTCACTGGGGAATGGCCGGATGATGGTGGGGAGCGGCAGGAGGATGACCATAGTGTCCCAGGCTACTAAAAGCTCTTAGCAACCTGTGACTCTATGCAGTGCTGCCCAGTTTAATGAAGTCACTGTTTGCCGGGAGCTGATCGGGAACCCTTTGGCTTGCGTCCTCTCTTGTTCATGGCAACCAGTGATCTCAGTGAGCTGGGCTGGATGCTGGACAGAGCAGCTGACAGCGTGACCTGGTGTCCGCCACAGCACCCCATCCTTTTCTAACAAATAGTTGCGCAAGCCTCCTTCCCCCCACTGACCATTCCCTGTCCGCACCCCCTCTACCCCAAAAACCTCCCGCCTCCTAAAATATTGGCTCAGGAGGTGATTTACCTAGGGACTGGCCTGGTACCCTTCATTGGATGTACTATACCTGAACTCAATATTTAGGGGGATGTCCACATTTTTTTCATACAATGAATATCTAGATAATGACATGCGTTTGTTTTAAACAAATTAATTTATAAAAGTCACAAAATCACTTTAAAAAATGAGGAAACAGATCACTGCTGGGTAATATTATATGTTTAAATCTTCATTCAAAGCTTGTTACATGAACCACAATTCACCTTTCCATTTTTGTTCAAAACCTTTCTAAAGCAAACAAGTCAAGCTTTGGAGAATAATGAAAATGTTTTCTCTGGTACATTCCATTACTTCTTGACAAATCAACAGTTTTTTATATATATA